>NC_037602.1:13710261-14010261 GCF_003073045.1 Pomacea canaliculata | reverse complement strand
TCTTCCTTGCCTTTGTAAGACTGCTATCAAAATGTTTAATTGAAATTGGAGGCAGCTAAGACGGATCACTTGATCTGATAAAAATTGTGAACTGCACCCTGTAGCACGGGAGTAAACATCGGTTGTTTTCTGTCTGCGATCGTCGTTTGTAAAGTGAAGAAAGGTTATTTGATCTCGTCGACGGGGCTCGGAGCCATTCCTAGACACAAAGCAGAAATGGTTAGGAGACATCCACAACAACGAAATCAGATAATTTAATACTATACAACAGATCTTATATTTCGTTCAACGATAAATTATCAGCAGCTGTACGTCTAGAGTCGTCTCGTCGTCAACAGGGCAAAAACAAACTGAAAACTGATTTATCCTCGCCTTACTGACCACATGTTTCTGTTTTTAGTTTTATTTCACATAATAGTTCGCGCGGACGTACACACACACACATCCACCAAAACCAGGCATATGCATATATTTCTCAGTGCTCTATGGGCTCACTTCTTCCGTAATACGCGCGCGCACACAGACACACACACACACAAACACACATGCACGCGCGTTTTAACTTCTCTGTTTTTACACAATTTTTACAGCGCCCTCCACAACAAAATGTCTGACACGGAGCCGACACCTCACCAAGAAAGCCTGACACTAATACAAGACACTTTTCGCAAACACTTAGTACACTTTGATTCTTAATCAGATGTGTCGTTACATTTTTGTAAATGTTAATTCGTAAGAAAATTTAGCAGAAGAACATTTTGCTTTCCGGCAAAAAAAAGGTATAATTGTTGGAAGAAAGAAACTCTAATGCCGTAAAGATGCACTCCATTTTGGAGTCTTTATTCTTTTGGAATTTGCAGGTTTTTTTTTATTGTAGTCTGTTTCAAAATTACAAACTGATCATGCTTCATTTTAATTTTTTTGTTTTATTTTATTTTATTTTTTGCAGGAGACACTGCTTTGTACTCTTAGCAAAAAGCTTTCTGAATGTAAGATATTAAATGTATTTAAGAAACGTGCGAAGTGTGAAGTACAAGTCTCTTGATGAAAGGCGGATGGGTGAGGCAAAATGGCCAGTTGTCTCAACTCTTCCAAAAAGGTTCTTAAACAGCTGCTACAAAAGCAAGCATTGAGATGGTCTCACTGTATGACCATGTACACACATGTACACAAACAAATAAGTACACACAATCACAGTAAACCACATTGCCTTAACTCAGGTCCAGAAAGTCAACACAAAGCAGAAGCACAAAGTGTGAGAGCTCCCGTGTTGACAGAATCATGTGTTTCATCTTTATTGCACTTCATCGGTATTCTTCTTGATCGGCCTGCACGAGTTTCATTCCATTTCAGTCGTACAGGGGGAAGTCTAGTTTAAACATTTCTACACACTTTTAATGCTGCAAGTGAGATGAAGGAAGGACCTACACCTCTCTGACGGCTTCTTCACTGTCTGAGCATTTGAGTTTGTATGTTTCGAGACATCATGTTCGTGAGTTGCGAGACATACATCATGTTTCCAGACTTCATGTTTGCCAGGTCCCAGCCAGGACCTGCTAAAGCCAGGATCGTTCATCAAGACATATGTTCACATGGCTTGGTCATGTGTTTCTTTCAAACTGCTACCATCAGGGGAGCTTATCGTTAAATCCCACGTGTCCCCGCCATTATCTTTCCTGAAGGCGCTCCATGTATCAGACGTGACTTGTGTTTCAAACAATCTCCTTTATTTCACAGGCGTATATAGATATTTAACATGCTCATGAAGCCATCTGATAAGCATATCGCTAGTCACAGACATTCCTAAGCCCTATGTGTTTATTGCTAATCTTTTTAGGTTTTATTCTTAAGATACTGTGGTCGGTTGTGTTTTACTACGAGCCAGCAACTAAGGCTATATCATGGTGAGGGAAGATAATATAGAAAACCTCGAACTTGACGAACACATTCTTGAAAACTAATTTGCAAAGTAAAGATGTAGAGAGCAAGCAGATTCATGAATGATATTTTTTTAAAAAGGCACATTTATGAAGAAGAGGTTCAGAAGAGAAAGCCCACTAATTTTTAATGATGTGTGTTATTAAGGGTTTCTTAGATGAGTTGAGGTTTAAAAAAAATATTTTTCCAATACGCCAATGACATATCTTTTGGTTCACTTCAAAACAATTGTGTTCTCAGACTGACTACGACTCACTGCTGTGTGACAGGGAGTAGTTTTACATCCCACAAACAATGAATCGTATTTAAGGTAGGGGTCAGACCCTGTCTGACTGTAGCTAGCAGTTAGTCACAGGTCTTGTGGCAGTCAGCGTGAACTCTCGTCTGTGTCCGGATCTCACTCAAACTGCTGGATAACTCCTGCGACCGTTCTGTAAGACAGCTTCCTGAAATCCAAAACTAAATCAGCTGAAACAAACAAACAGACAAACAAAAACAGAGACATGGAAGTTTCTGGACAATACAATGATACAGCAGCAGGTGGGACTGAGGCAGCATCGTCTGTCAGTCGTCAGTCAAATGGCGGATGTTGGGTTCAGGCGGCACCAGCGAGGGTTTAGTCATTAGTTCCAGGTCACTGATTTGTACAACCTCCATCCTTCATCTCTGACTATCTCAGTGATGGTAACTTTCCGCTTATTTATTCGCAGTGCAGAAAAAATACCGATACTAGACTTGGACAGTCCACTGAGTGAATGGTTTGAACAATATTTTAAAATGATTTTCGAGTTTTCCTCCCTCTTATCTTTGAGCAGCACAATGTGTGGATAATATCGGTCCATGAATCTGGCATTGATGGGATCTGTGCTATAAATAATAGAATATTTCAGTAGAATAAATTAGTAATAATATAGCTGTAGCTAATTAGTCTTATTTCCGTCTTTATCATATTTTTAGATCCCTTCTAATTTCAATCCATCATCCAGCTTCCAACACTTTTATTCTTGTTTGTTTGCTTGTCTGCTTCTGATGTGCTGACTGACTCAAACAAATTATCCAGTGATGAAGAAAATGTTTTTCTAACCTATCCAAGTGGAATTTTATGCCGATTACAGCTCCTTGTCTAATAAATTAGAAATAAGATAACTTGCCAGAGATAAACCTCTTATCGTATAACGCATTGACAGCAACTTTAAGACGTGTTTTTATAAAATATAATTCGATTTGAAAATGAGAGTGGTGAAAGGTCGAGGCGCACCACGTATCTCATATTTGTGTCACGCTTCCAATTTTGAGTTGTTGCAGCTAGCTTAGTCACGTGACGAGTTCTTTATCCATTGATTGGTGTCCAGCCAACTGTCTGGGGGATACCTTGGTCTGTATTCACTGTAAATTCCTGATCCATGTGACCTATTGAGCTAGAAGTGTGTGTGTTAGAGTATGTATACAGTGCCGGAAAGTCAGCTACAGCTTCTGTGATAGCGACCCGTTGACGTCACTACCGGTTTCTGTAGAAGGAAAGACAACTCCGCTAACAAAATCTCTACGAGAGCAATTCTTGATATCACTTCTGTACATTCTCTGCATATAATAACTACTCAGAGTTGTTACAAATAATATTAATTAAACAAACTCCATTTGTCTCGGCCAAGAACTGCATGTCTCAGCGTTGTCTCATTGTGTAAGATATTCGTGTACAAGACAGTAAGAACAAGCACACGTTCCGCTGGTAATCCTCTTCATGTTGCATGCCTCCCTGTGTCAGGAATGCAAATTGTCTTTCGTGAATGTCAATAAAAAAAGAAACCGAGACTCCTCTTGACCTCTTGAGTAACCCGATCGTCTCTCCGGAAATTGTTGCCTGCATCACAGCCAGCATCTGTTTTTTTCTGACAACCATTCACAGTATAGATAGATAGACTTCTGTGTCAAGACAGATAATGTTTTTATTTAAATATGTTAAATATTCTGTCATTCAAAAAGCTCTTGAACATTACCGAGTGCTGTCAATGTTTCTGTAGCATCCATATAATGACATTTGATTCGGCAGTTTTGTGACCCTTAATCAAAAGCTGTGCATCATCATCATCATCGTCGTCGTCGTTGTCGTCATCATCTTCATCTTTTTTCTGTCTAAATTTTTTTATGCCTAAGAAGAGACTCTACTGAAAAGTAAGCTTTCTCTCCAACCATTAATTCGTACATTACAACTCAGCAATTTTAAACACTCTGCGGATGAAGGCTTTTCACCCAGATGTTCCCAAGGCTTGAAAGCCTTTGAACAGACGTTGCCATAGCAACTGACGAAGCCACCCATTAATTTTCCTTTTTTAAATCACAAGCTCGATGACGATTTGTTTCTATTTTATCGAGCTTTTTGAGGCAGAGATTTGGACACATGCAGGAAGGCAGTAGAAGACAGTCGGTAGAGTGTTAAGTCAAGATTTGCGAGAGAAACCAAAATGGCGGCGTGAAAGCAGTTAATTACCGCTTGTCTCGAGTTCACCTGGCCGCCATCAACCTCACGTGGTGTCTGCACTGCCACTAAATCACTCAGTGCCAAAGCTTCTCTCCTTCTGTGCGACTGTGGAAGTACCAGACCTCATGCAGCGGCAACAGAGTAACCTTTCGACACGGCGTCGGGGTTCTTGGGATTTTCGACGAAGCGGGATCGATGCTTGTCGCAATATTTCTTTTAAAATATGTCACGAGAATGGCTATACAATGGCTTGCCGCGCGTGACATCCACTGCAGCGTCGATAAGCCGAGATTTGAGGAAAGTGTCCTGAAAAGAGAGAAATTTTCGCCAACAAATAGTAACTTACTTTTATGTCAGGGAGTCAGTTTGTGCGCATGCGCAAAGCTAGTAATTAATCTCAACTTTTACTAGTATCATTCAGTGCAACAATTATAGGTTACGAGTTTAATGTCTGTATTTATTATTTTATACTTTGCGAACACCACTAATCAAAGACCAATAATATTATCTTATTCTAAAATCTTTTCTTTAAGGTGGCAATGCCAGCATGTGTTTGTGTACTTGACTGCTTGTATTATGTTTGCGCCTTCAAGATGTTTTGTTTGTCCATCAGCTAAAAGAGACTCGGTGGGGGAGGGGGAAGAGACATGGAGAAAGGGGGGAAGACAATTTTATGACAGAAAGTGTTTCCGGTGTAGAACCACGTAGCCAGAAAAAAAATGTCTGCCGTCTGAGACAAGAAGTGAAAAAGAGGCTTATGCCAACAGATAGTCGCGAGAGTGGTCTTCATGATCATTGGCTATCATCCCAGCTCAGCGCTGGATTACTTGCCCCTCTTTCGCGACAGCTTGGGATCAGGTGGAGATCCCTGCTAATCCCGCTAATCTCCATTGGTCGATAACTCTCACGCTGTTGACCGACGTTCTCGTGAAGCGCGAGACCAGGAAAGGAGCTGTCACGTGCCGGCGAGGGCTGCACAAACACGCGCTCATCCTACTGGCGAGTATGTCTATGTACTTGCGCCATGTGTCTTTAAATGTGCATGCCGGGAAGGGCTTAGCGAGCTAGGTGGGAGACAGAGGGTCAATGGTACCATCTTTCTCGCTCTAGTCTGGGCGCATGCGCGTGGGGAAACATGTCTGCGTCGCACGATCACGTGGACAGATTTGCATCTATTTTATTTCCTTACGTCTAGTAAAAAAAAAAAAAAAAGTTAGGAGATTTAAAATTTAAGTATGCCTGGGTCGAATAAGCATAAATATTCTTAAAATCTGTATCTAAGCAAGACTGTAAGAAGTGTAGAGGAAAGGGGTTATCATCATCCTCATCATCATTATCATCATCAGTCACAGTCGATGACGATGTATCTCCCAAATTACTTAAATGGAATCAAGTAAAAACTTTTTTTAATACAAAAGGATAGTCCTTCAGGGATAATTCACTAAGCAATAGGACTGGCCCCGGCTTTTTCGTGCTCACTGTGAGGTGGTGATGCTCACCGGCGAGTTTGCTCGTTTCAGTTTCCACAATAAAAATTTCAGAGTTATGTAAACAAGGCATACACGTTTGAAACTCTTTTTGTACAAAATACATTATAGATAAATATACAGACACAATACAAAGTTAGCATGAAAATGAAATAAGTGAAAAATTATGTTTCGGTTGGAATGTGATAGATCTTTTTTTAAAAATCCGTTTTCTTCTGACAAGAGAAGAGTACAGGAAGACTCGATCCACTTGATGAATATAGAATGGGGCCTGGTGTTGTCAAGGGGTAAGTGAAAAGCACTGTTCTAGCATCAAAAACGACAGCATTATCGGACTTGTGCACTTGGCATCGTCGTGTGTCAGCAGGGGGTCACAAAGGCCACATTTTTATTGTTTACGCCGAGGATTTCGGAGCAGAAAAAAGTGCAAACATGGGGGCTAGATATTCCTGCCTGGCTCCTTTTTCTGGCCTTGTCATTGGAAACATGGGGCAAAATGATGGACAGAGATGAAAACTGAAACTGGTTCGAACGAGTCAAACAAAGGGAAGGAAAGAGGTAAGAAACTTAGAAGCAGGAGATGGACAGTTAATGTGATTGTTGGGTGAAAGTGATGGTCGTAGTAGAAGAGCAGAGAAAAACGGCGATAAAAACGAGTGCTTGAGGTATTCTTGCGAATCTGGTCCAATAATAGTTCTGGGAAGGAGGAAACGACCGGAAATACACAGCTGCTGACAAGACTTGCCAGTTAGACCTATCTTGGTGAGCAGGTCTCGAATGGAACGACCGTCCACGTCTGCGTGTTTGGAATTCACGAGGGACACGTGCAGTCTGTCTATGGTAGCAGACCTGAGGACGCTGCTGTGTCAGATGCTGATAAGCCCGGTCATCGTCGCTATCGTTGCTGCCATCATAACACGGATGCTGGTGCAGCTGTCATCTTTGAAAAGGGTGGCTGCCAAATACTTAAAGCTGCTTACTTCCTCTAACTGCACTCTGTTCATGTCGGTCTCTACTTTGTTGTTGACGCCAGTGTTGACCATCACTCTGCTGTTGTCAGTGCTGGTCTCCCTTCTTTCCGTCTATCAGTCGCTAAGGTCTTGCAACTTGATGTTGGTCTCTATCATCGGATTCAAAGCGCATGTTGTATAAGGACTTCTCACCGATGGAAATGAAGGAGGGATTGTCGTGAAAAGTGTATTGCTGCTGTCTGAAAGAAGTCTTACACTTGGCTGTTGACTTTATTTAGCTCTTACGTCGATGACTTGGACAAGGCCGCCTTCGAGGTCGAATTTTCGCATCACTTGCCAACTGAGTCCTCGTCATCGCCAGGTAACTTCCTCCCTTTAAACTGCGAATAGTTCTCGCCTCGCTCCCTGAATGTCCTTCCGTAGTACGGATAGGTTTGAGTTTCTGGTTGTAGTCTGGCCTCTTTAGAGGACAACCGGAAGTTGTGTAGCGTGCTGCAATATTCATTCCATCAGCTTAATGCAGCAGTGCGTTCTGTGTGAAGGTTGCTTTTCAGAGACTGAAGTTTTGTGTTGAACTGTCTTGGAAAGGATGTTTAGTGGCTGGTAGACATTTCTGCTGTCGCCTTCTTGTATTTCCTCCTCTATGGTCTAGCACTTGTCCTCGAACCAGTTCTCCTTATCTTTCATCTTCCCTGTCATGAAATAAAAGTTCACTGCTTTGTACTGTGAAGTTGCTTTTCTTATCTGCTTTTCCCTTCATTTGTCAAGGCCCTGCGTGGGTGGCAAAGATCTAGGATGACATTTGTGATGCAGGACTGTTTCTGTTTCCTCCTCCTCTGTAGAACGTCTTCGGGTCCCAAAGGTAAGACATCTTTCTCATTTTCAAGGAAAGTGTCTACATATCAGTCTGTTGAGCCTTGAACTCAACTGGCTCCTGAAACTTTCAGAAGTCAAAGCGAATTCAGGAAGGTTAGGGTCATATTCCCTTCGGCGACAACTTCAGGCTCGTTAAGGATATGATCGCTGCCCATGTCCGCACCTGGACATGACCTAGTTGAGTACATTTGGTTATGGACCAAATCGTCTGAATAGTACCAATGTGCCTGGACTTTTTGTGGAGATGGGGGATAGCAGCTATCGTAAGTCAGTGGCTCTGTGTAAATTCAAGGTCTGTCAGGCCACACTCGCTGGTTTCAAGTAGACCAAATCGACCTACCGTGTCTGTCCACTTTGGTATGTAGCAGTAACCTATCTGTGAGTTCCAGTCACCGAGTACGACTAAAATATCTTCCTCGCTGCTGCCTTTAGGAACTTTCCCAATTGATCATAAAACTCCTCCACTTCGTCATCTTCGTATGTCAAGTCGGAATGTAAACTTGGACAATGGTGACATCGTGAGGCCTGGTAGAACTGCGAATGATCTATACCTGTTGGAAAAGGATATATACATGATGATTTCTGAGACCACTTCTGCAATACAAGAAAGCACTCGTCATCAGAATCCAGTCATACGGCAGAAGAATCCAATTCCTTGCGCTCGCAGATCATACCTCTTTCCGGCAGGACACCACGCGAACCCCACTTCCTGCCATTTTCTGGCAGAACTCTTTAATCTGGAAGTGGTACCCGCCACCCCTCGACGCCGCAAGTGTCTCCTGCAAGTCTCCTGCAAGTCTCCTGCAGGCCGGTCCCTGGCAGTCTGCATCGCCAGTCGTGTGTTCCACCATTCGTCATCAGTCGGGCCGGCCTGACGACAGTTCCCTGCTGCCAGCATTGCCCACACATTTATTCTCTTTCCTCTTTCGTCTCATTTTTCTTCTGCAGACGCGCGCGAGAGGAAACGGCTCGCACGAAGGTAGTTGGCGGCGATCAGCACAAATCTTCACATGGATGAGGGCTGTCATACAACCCTCTGCTTCCTGCCCTCCCCCTCATATTTATGTTTGGACGTAGGGGGCAAACCCTCATATTTTAGGGACACGTCTTTCGACCGACCAGTCCTTATCTTCTTATGAGGACAGGATAGAAATGAATTCTCCTCTGTGGCAGAAAAAAACAACAAGAGGAAGAAACATTTTTAATCAGAGAAGGCTAAAAAAAGTTGTCATTTTTGTCAGTAGAGAGGTCACTATTCATGAAACCTTGATACATTTTGTACTGATTAGTGTATGGTTCTCCTATCTTTGCTTCCATCAGACATTTACACTGCACGTTAAGAGGTTACAGAGAGGTCGTTAAATGTTTCTAAGCTGCGCAAAAATAAAGAACAAAACCTCCAAATATCAGTTATTGATTCAGTTCTGCAACTGGACAAAGAAAAACAAGTCAAAGTCGAAAGCTATACGGAAATGGAAGTCTTTTCTCTAGAAGTTGTGCAGGTGGATGAATATTGTTCAGAAAGGAACGCAAGAAGAGTTCCAGCCTGCATGGATTGTACACCAGCGAAGTTGCTACACACAGGACTGTGGAAATGACTTGGACAATATTGTGTTATTTGTTGAGCACAGACTTGGGCTGTTTCGGCCAAACAGTTTCGCCAGACAAACTCAGTTACTGTGGCCGACGGTTGAACAGATTCTTGACCGCTTCTTTTGTGGAAGCCACTTTGTGGGCGAGTGAGTGAGCCTGCGCCTGGCTGCCACCGTCTGGTGCGGGAAATTGGCCAAAGGATTAATCAGGAAACTCCCAGTTTCTTGATTTCTGCCGCATCCAGAATTTGTCCCCGTGTCTTCTCTGCCTTGTATGAAGGACTTTTGAGGACAGCGCTTGTGGCCAATGAATGCATAATTCCTCCAGAGTGTAGTCCAGAGTAGGGAAGTGTTTCACCCGCCGAAGATGTCTGAGAAATCTTATTATCAATCAAATTTCAAGGTTCAGACCTATGTGTATTTTTAATGTATTAAGCTGCTGACTATGATATGCCAAGTTTAGAAGGTAATTCATTCTGTATTCAGACATCTGCCTTACAGGGTCTTGGACACTCTTCATGGTAATACCACCAAATCTTTCATTCCGACATTTCTTTTCGTCGTATTCGTTGTGATTTGGTCTTGATGCTCAAAAAAGTCTTCGTCTGCCATTCCTCTCTCCCTTTTTCACTCTTTCTCATTCCATATCTCCCCCATGCCCATCATGGTTTTTTTTTTCTACAAGCTCTGTTATTGCTCTTTAAGTAAAATACGAGAAAATGGAACCCCTACGGCACGAAAAATTCGTCTAAAATATTACCTCTACCTTTTAATCGAGAGTCTTCTTTGAAAAATGAGTCCTGGTGTCACAGTCCACAGTGTGTCACGTGACACGTTATTGCTTCCAGTGTCACGCTTTTATTCTTAATTCTCCCATTGCGCATGTCTTTTTTTCTTTTTTCTCCATCCTCCATTTTTGCTTTTTTCCTCTTCCTCCACCCCGCCCCACACATACGCGCGCTTGCGCACAAGTCCGACCCAGGAAGGAAGGGTCACGTGTTCTCGACTCTGCCCACCCACCCCCGCCCTCCCGATCGCTTCTCTCCCCTTATTTCGCTCGCGTGCTTGCGTCCAAACTACACTTTTGCAGCGCCAGGAGCCGGAGCCCGGAGAAGGCAGGAAAATAATTTGTTTTTCTTCTTCACCGAGATCGATCGCGTCTGTCATAGCTGGCTATGTCTTTACATTGAGAAATATTGCAGTTCAACTTCTGGAAGCGATCTCTGCCGGCAGCTACCGACAACGCTATGATATCCTCCGACTCTCAACCTCTCCTCCTCACATTTTTTGCTCCGGTGCTCCGCTTTCGCCATGCGGCTCCCAAGAACAATATGAGTCCAAGTTTTGTTAAAAGACTTGGACAAACGATTTGCGAAAACTAAGTTCATAAGCCACACTAGTAACTGAATTAAATGTGGAAAAACTTCATAAAGTTTTGTTCAGTTAAAAAACCGGTGCAGGTTAATTACTTGTAGTTTGTCCCCTGCAGCAGTTTGTTTATCAAAGATGACGAGGTTGGTAAAGATACGATACTGTGTTTGCACTTACATCTGTACTCAAGAGAAAGTACAGCCAACTATGGATTTTAAGTACAACATTAAAGATAAATAGAAGATATATGACATTATCAACGAATCGAATTTCATGCACCGGTAGATTTGGAAGTTTCATGGAAGTCACAACTGAAGAAAATAAAAACTTTTGTCTAGATAATTTATAGAGAAATTCAGACAAGCTGCTCTCTCTCTCTTGCAACAAAACCAGGATTAGAAATCAGAGACTTGAAAAATAACCAACCGAGACAGTGCAACACAGAAATAAAAGAAAAAAGTGATTTGGTATGTGTATGATATTACTATTGACTGCTTATCTCGTGTTACAGTAAATATACAACAGGTAAGTTTCGCCAACCCCCATATACTCCTCTTTCTACTCCTTTTACTCCGTTTCTCTGTTAGTCTCGGTGTATCTCTTTAGTTTCATTGGCTTTCATTTTATCTTATGTAACCTATAGACTGAATGAAATTTTTTGAACTAGTCAGTAAAAGATGCAAAACAAAACCAAAAAAAGCATTGTGAGACTGATCTCTAAACAGTGAAATTAATACTCGACTTCTGGATGCACTTTGAAACTTGTAATGATGGTTACCATCACATCGAACTTTTCATTTCACTGTAGCTTCAGATGCAAATGTTCATGTCTCTCAAGTTACCATAAAAATAGTTTCCCAATCAAATTCACAGAGGATTATCTGTCAGTCGCCTGTTCATATACATTTCTATTTCCCTCCACAAGAAGTTTTTCACTCTTTCTGCCCATCCCTGTTTGTTTCATTATATCACCTAAAAAAATGTTTGTTCAGACAGACACTCGCGCGCATACACACAGAGACAAACGAGAAGGAAACAAAGGGAGATTCTGTTATTTGGACAGTTACAATTTTTAACGGTCACAAGTTTGACAAAGTTTCAATATGATACTTTATATTTAAGTCAAAATAAATACTTTTCCAAACTCGGTCAAACATTCGTCTACATTTATTCAGTTAAGAAGAGCCGTTAGACAGCGGCATGCAAGTCAAAGACGAAGATTCATGGGAAGGAGGCAAAACACGGGGAGCACCGCCTGGGAGTGGAGAGAAATGAAAGTACGTGCATATTAAATTTTACAGGCGTTCTCTCCTTCCCTTACCACTTGCTCCATTTCTTGCGAGGAAAGGAATAAAAAAAGAGTTGGCATGGCTATCAGGAGCGATTGTAGGCAGGGAGCCTGTCTGTGTCAGGCGGGGGACGAGCGGGCGGGCCCAGCCCCAACAAGCGGGCCTTTAATTAGGGGAGGACGTTGTGGTCGCACACAATGGCTGCCTGCAATGTTCGCAACTACCACTCCCGGCATTTATCCGATTACATGGGTCGCTAAAAAAGCGAGACACATAACCCCCCTCGAGGTTGAGGTGTAAGACCCGAAGGGATCAGTTTGATAACCATAAATCATATCTCTCCGGGGTTTTTTTTCTCTCTTTTTTTCCTCTTCTCCTAAAGGAATGGGATAGTGGGGTGTTCATGGGTGTCAGCCCTTCAGACAGACAGGATGGTGTTCAGGGTGTAACTCTTGCCATTCGCCTGCAAGTCCGAGTGATGTACACCTTATCTGGGAGCAGACTGGTGTCCCAGTTGTAACAGTTTATGTGTGGAAGGATGTAGCCCCACTGCCAGCAGGCTGCCGTTGACATTGTGTGCATCCTTTTCACCGAGAGTGATGACGACACTCTGGAGGTTCTAAAGACATGGGGAAATCACTCTTGTTACTCGTTCTTATGGCCACTGGTCTTGGACAAGATTAAAGTTTTTCCATAACTTTGTGTCAGATAGCTGTCCACAGAGATTGTGTACACTGTTGTCATGCATCCTGTGGAAGTGTTCACAGTCTTCCTATTCCCTTATTTTGAATACTGCTTCCGTTCCTCTTCCTCTTTTTTACTCGTTCATTCTCCCTTCAGCTCCCAGCTTCCTTTTCAGTCCTTAACCTCCTCCTTTAAGGATTATACCCCTTTGAGCTATCAATCTCCAACTAAAAGAGTATAATAAGAGATGTTCCACAAATTTGTACGACAATACACGTATTTGCTTGGTTACCAAGATGTTTGGTCGCGAGCTGCCTGACCCCGAGGTCAAGAATTTCATTAACAACAACAACAGCAACAACAACAACAACAACAGCAACAACAACAACACGAGCAGTTGTCTAGTAGGAAGAGGTGAGGCAGGGAGAGTGTGAGTCAGCCTCACTGAAAGTTGACGAAGTATGAACGTTTCATAAGAGCAAGGATTTCGTTTTTTATGTCCATGTCCTCGGCGTCTCCTCTTCCCCCATGCGTTCTCTCTCCACTGAGGATCGATGTCTGTAACGGCACGCAATCGAGAAGCCAGCCAATCTCAAACAAAAATAAACGCTCGCCCATTCACACCGCGCAAGGGATGACGGACATGGATCAGCCTCCTCATAACAAGAGGAGCAATTGACTCGGACCGAAGACCGAGGGACAAACACCCATCTGCGTGAAGCAAGTTAACGAATAGTTTGCCCAGCTCTGGCCCAGCACCGGACGAGAAACCATCTTCCACCGCCTCCCAGTGGCTGCTGCGGCCGCAGGGTAATGATGAAAACAAATTCTCCTGACTGGCAAGCGTGACATAATAACCAAGAACTGCAGATGGGGGATTTTTCTGATTAATGGGATAATTCGGTGTGATTGCCAGCGATCCCGTTGCGGTCTTTCTTACTCTCTTTCTTTTCGCTACATTTCCTCGTAGCTGTTTCATTTTTCTTCTTCTCATCTTGTATCTTTGGCGTTTGATCATACATTTTCGTTCTCCTAAAGCAAGTGAAGCCATATTGTCGTAGATTTTATACTTTCACAGCTTGATGTACTGCTAGGAATTTGACCTTTGGTCTGTTTGGAAGTTGCACCTGTTAATAAAAGTTAGCATGTATCTGCTGTATATATTATTGCATTGAAAGTAAAACTTCATTGAAATTCCAGCGCATTTTGCGCCTGATTTCTTGACATTGTTTATGTCCCACGCAATAAGTTAAAGCGTCAGATCAGTTGCAGGCGTCAGGTGCGGTCAAGCGGAAGTGACGTCAGCAGAGAGCAAGTCCTCCCCGACCAGTCATAACTTGTTCTGCTGGGCAATGTTTGAGGACATTAGGACGTCAAAGCGGCTAAGATACTAGGTGCTGGCTCGGTGTCCAGCGCCCCCTGGGATGTGGAGAACAAGTCACGTGCATGATGCAGCGTTTACACACTGCTTGAGTAACTTCCAACTTCCGGTTTTAGTCTGGAGGTTAAGCTGGTTGTGGTGAGTGGGTGGGTGACATTAACCTGATGGTAACGAGGAACCTCTAGACAACGATGTTCCTTGAGATTGATATGTTAATTGGAAGTGACCTGATCTGGGGTATGCTGGTCTACAGCTGCTGGTGAGTTACAGCTGCAGTAAGCTGCTAGTGGCGTGAGGTCAGTCATGTGACATTGACTTACAGCTGCACTACAACCGTTAGGGGCGTGAGGTCAGTCGTGTGACACGTCTTTGGCTTGGTGCGCCACTTTATTCCCATTTACTGACACCACCTCCTTTACACTTGTCGGGAGCGTATGTTGCGATCGTTTACTAAACTCAACCTCGATTGTTCCATGTCTTGCGACTTCCGACTTGAAATGTTTCCTGAATCTTGAGGGAGACCCTCAGGCCGTCTGAGCAATGTTAGGGACTACAAACATAAAACAGTTTGCAGACGCCATTGCTCCATTGTGTCTTGTCTCTGAGCTGGCGACTCTTCAAACCATTTTGAAGTAGAGTGGTCTCTCTTTGTCTCCAGACCGGGATCTCTATCTTGACTTCTTTGACATATCCTTTCAACACTTGAAATATTGCTCTACAATAGTAGGTTTTGTTCTCATGCTTTTTCTTCGTATTTAGTTTATTCGAGACACGATTATAACTTCAGAGGCTTTTTTCATGCTTAGTCCATTTACCCATTTATGCCTCACGTGTCATTATTGGAACAATTTGTTTTTCTCTTCAAATTCTTGCTCATTTAATGCTTGTAGGTCACACATGAAATATTATGGATAAGTTCAAAATTTTCAATATCGGGCATAAATGGGTTAAATTCCTGAAATTGCTAGAAAATCGTTTGGTGACATCCAGCCATAGAGTACATGTCATGGTGACATTATTATAATAGCACTGTAATACCGACTGGTACACTTAATTTAAAAACTTAAAAAAATGAGAAGATTTGCAAAAATGTGCTCCTCTTGAAATCGTTTTCGCCACTTGCATGCTCGGTCTGTTTTATCTGTTTCCATCTCATTGATCCTTCATTGTTTGGAATGTACTCTGGCCTTCTGGAGATTCAAAAACTTATTTTTTTCATTTCACGCAAATGTCGATGCAGGAATGGGAGTTGCCAGACAGGTGCCAGATTATTGTGAAGAAGATATAATGCCCAGTTCTTGAGTTAAGTCGGCAATCGAACAAATTTTCAAGAAGTTTACAGTTGTAAGAAACCTGCTACGATCTGAATGTCAGGACTTGTGTGTTGCTATCGCAATAAACCAAAGTAGCATCAATTAATCAGAGCATCATTACGAAGAACTGTGCACCTACCACCCACACTTTAATCTGGAACACACACCCATGCATGCACGCACACCAAGAAAGAAACAAAGAAAGAACCAGAAGACAATGAGAATATATTTAAAAAAAAAAAGAGTGGCAGTCTTAGGTCTGCTACGATTTGCATATTTCACAAGGGTTCTTTTCATCTGGTGTTTCTGACAGCTTGCTTTAAAGGTCACTCAGTTGTAGCTTAATGAAAAATAAATCTTATTTTGTTACGAATTTACATTTATTTGTATGTTGACATCGACATAACTCCCTGAAAGTACCGAAAAGTTACGTTTAAGATATTGCATTCATTTCTTGTATAAGTGACTAGACCATCTTGTAAGCTCTTTTCTCCGCAGGCAGATTAATAAAGAGTTCCAGAAGGGAATTCATGAATTCTTCTGTTGTCAAAGTCTTTTAGGCTCTTGCCACGGTACCAGGCGATTTCCGTCTGGTCTTCAAGGACTGACGTCTGTCTCCAACGGCGGAGACGAAAGCGTTGCAGAAAAGAATTCACTCGTCCTCTTTTCTAGAAAATTCGACACCTTCACGACCACACGCCCAGCCACAGGCACTTAGCTTAGTGATTATGCACTGCCTACTTTCAGAACTTGCAGACCGATTAGCATAGTGTGAATTATAGCGGTTTCTGTTCACCTCGCACAGGGGACTTAATTCGTCACCGTAGAGTCCATTGATCTTAATCAGCTGTAGTTATCGGCCCGTCTGGTCGCATATAGTTAATACACAATGTGTTACAGCCCGCCAGCGGTGCCAGCTAGGAAGTAGTTCTCACTCAGACTTTGGAAGATGAACAAACGAATAAATCAGCAAACAAACGAACAAACAAACGAACAAATAAATCAACAAACAAACGAACAAACAAACGAATGAACGAACGAACTAATGAACAAACGAATGAATCTTGCTGGCGATCCTCGAGATGTACATGGGATCAACGAAAGGTTCAAACAACTGATAAATATTACAAACTACAATGTTGCTGTTCACTGACCACACAGTCTGTGTTCATGGTATCTGAAAGCAGTTGAGTACACGGTTGTATGTAACTGAAAATTTTAAAAGTCTACCTTTGTCGTGAAAGCAGAGCTGACATATACTGCAATATATTGTGATCTCATGATGACATACTTCAACAGTATGATCCACTTTCAAAGCAAATAAGTCTTTGTTGTTTATTTATTGATCCATTACCAACACACAACTATTCCTATTATGGGTGTAGGGGTGAGAGTGTTGAATATGTTATGTCTGTGATTCTTGTGGCTATGAAGTTATGGACCATCACAATCCACTTTAATGCTCCTGATTTCAGTTCCAATGTTTCTGCTAAGCAAACCTAGTTAGTTTGTGGATGAGTCCTCATTTTTATACCTTTAGATAAGAAATGTCTGTCAGTATATTAATGTTATATTATTTAATTATTATATTATAAATTAATAAATTAATAAATTAACAAAGTGTCGTAAGAATTCTGTTTGAATAATATCTTTTTTTTTCATTTTAGTGTCAACGACCGTTGAGCCGACTTTTGACATGCCAAGTGTCAACGTCACAGTGACAGAAATGGAGACTG
The DNA here is from genome assembly GCF_003073045.1 of Pomacea canaliculata. Lineage (NCBI taxonomy): Eukaryota > Metazoa > Mollusca > Gastropoda > Architaenioglossa > Ampullariidae > Pomacea > Pomacea canaliculata. The sequence continues at coordinate 13,993,144 of NC_037602.1, read as the reverse complement.
CCATCCTACCATGCTCTGTCAAGTTCTTAGGAAATCACCAGGTGCAGCACCTGTGTGTGTGTGTTTATATGAACTTGTATGTGTGTATTGTTGTGTAGTGTGTTTGAATACAAATCAGTTACCGTATTTCTCATTAACTTGATATTTGATCACAATTAAAAACATTATTTGAAGTCCAGTGAGGAGCATTTTTTGCCAACAACAAAATGAAACTAGGTGCAAAACACGATTTCTCCAAATCTTTAGAAACTCGCCTACAAATATCGTTGTAGATAAGCAGCTCTTGACACTCCGAGTGTAAAAGGTTTGAGGAATAGTTGTGTTATCTTTTGTTAGAATGTTTCTTCTGTTGCTCTGGCATCGTCCCCATTATCATTACATTCATTCATCATTTCACTTTTTGTGATATGAGCAGCGAGTTGGTGTCGACACGGCGTCCACCCGATGTTTTGTTGTCAATGTTTCAAAAGTCACCTGCAGAGCGTTGGAGAGTTTGTTTCTTCTCTTTCATCGCGCGGTCTGCGAGTTCGTCTGCAAGACCTCAAGGTGTCGAGACCGGAGGATGCAGGACTAGCAGCAGGCAGCCACTCGAGCTCATACAAAGGAAAAAACACACACACATACACACGTTCGGGACTGTATATGGAATAGAACAATTTCAGACACCTCAATAAACCTGGTCTGTTTATGTTACCAGTCTGATTTCCTCCCCCGACCTCAATCTTAAACGAAAAGTTGTTAAGTAGTTAATTGTTTGCTTCGTTGGTTTGTCTTCCTTATAAAGTTCTTTTTAAAATTAACAGATTAACTTAATTTAAACTTAATTCAGTTATGTTCTTCAACAACAAGAGATCCCCTTTTGTACTAAATGAACTTATACCTCGGGCTTGGAAGAGAGCTTACTTATAACTATATAAATATCTTTAAAATTGCTGATAAATAAAACAAGAAAAGTATTATTTAAAAAATTCACGAAATTATAAATTTATAATTGTTAATGTATAAACCAATTAAACCATGCTATAAACGCTAAACCCGTAAACGGTAATACTGTAAACATTTAAACTTATTCGCGTATTTGTCAGACTTCCTCTGTAAACAAGACAGAGAAGGTAGAAAGGTTACTAAGGACTTCACGAAATTATTCAAGTGAGATTGGGCTGGGAGTCGTGGTAACAGAACTCCACTACAAAGCGTTCCTGCTTTTCTCCTGCACGAGGGAGAGAATAAAACCCGGGGCGGACAAATGTAGAATATGCGGGAGGAAATCAATGTTGCTCAACACGGACTGCGGGAGTTCGTTGACAAGTAATGGCCGAGCTCACCTACACTGACACACCAGCCGCACGGGAGGCAGTCTTTAGCAAGATGAGGCATGGAGGCAGCCCAGTAATGCGTTTGCACTAATGGACCACTTGTGCCCGCCTGAAAGGCCCGCTACCCGCCGAGCAGTTTTTTGAGCCCCGCTGGTCCCGCGTGCAGCCGTGATCTTTGACCCCTGCAAGGTTCTTTGGGGTACGCGTCTTGCCCCCGGGTGAAGCATAATCTCCACATTCATTGCATCTTCCTCGTCCAGCGCCCCCTCGCGACTGGGAATCATGTAAGGGTGTAGCAATACGTTGTGTACGACTGGGGGCTGGGTAGGGATGCAGTTTGTTTGTCTCTTGCCAATTACAATAACTACACCTCGGTGTGGCTAGCTGCTCCTTGGACAATGGGAATAATTACATGTCACTATAACTTGGCCGTCTTTCGGCAATTACTATGATTACACGTCAAAACCGCTAGAAACCTTCCGTTCTTTTTATGTCCAGGAAGGACTGGGGGGGGGGGAGTTTTCAAGAAAGTTCTGTTACGAACAAGCCATGCAGATTTTGCTGTTCGTGTAAAAAGTTTTAAATTGAGTAGGAAGCAAAGTTTACGAGACAGTCTCCAGGAAAAAGTAATCCAATTTTACTTTTACTTTATTTACTCCAGCATATGTCTGGTCTTTCCACCAGTTTTGCAAAGCTTGTTTGTATTTGTACCTGTTTGTTCTAGTCTTTCTATTTGTCTGTCTGTTCGCAAGCATTTATTGGTCTTTATTCTGTTTTTGCCGCATATCTCTTCTTCTTTCCATCTTCTTCTCTCTCTGTTTTTCTTTCTTTCTCTCTGTCTTCTTGCTCTGTTTTTACTACGACTGCAGTCTGTCTGTCTAAATGTCGTTATCTTCTACTGTCTGTAAATACTCAGGCTTTTCTTTACTGGTGTCTTTATTTGTTCGTTTGTGCCCCGCGATCGTATTCCTTGACCAGCAAAAGCTCTCCCTCATGGAGACAGGCGGGACTAGCGACTGGCATATGAGACGCCGTATATCGACTTAATAATCTTTTAGGGACAGAACTTATCTATCCCAGTGTTCCTCAGACGTCTTGAGGCGAATCATCTAGTAGATATGTCTATTCATAACATACAGGCCTGCATCTACACTCGTTCTATCACCAGGTCCGTGCACACGCGCGCACAGACGCACATATTCACGGAATAATTATGCAAGTCAGTGACTTGGTGTAGATGTTTCCTTGTTTACTTTGACTACTTATATAATAGCAAGGGTCAGAGGTCAGCACTGTCCGTGAGATCAAATCAACTTCGGTCGACTGAAGTTGGTTTATCGATCTTCCTGTCCTCTCTACCCGGCTTGCCTTACTTCCATGGCGTATCTCGGATGACTTTTTCTTCTGTTTTGTTTCATTAGGTATATAAACATCATCATGAGACACACTTTGTGTCATGTTTGGTGACACGGGAGGTGCTGCATCCCTCTATAGAAAAGCTAGTGACACAATGTTTTCTACAAAATCTCATAACAATGTAAATTCCAAAAAAACACAATTCTCATCCTCTCTCGTGTCTCAGATCGTCTGGACTGACCACTCGTCAACCCTCCTCACATTCGAGGACCGGCGCATCATCGACGATGAGCGTCTGTCGGTGGAGCGGCCCTTCACCAAGGACTGGAACCTGCACATCCGCCGCGTGCAGTACAAGGACCAGGGTGTGTACAGCTGTCAGATCAACACCGTGCCGGTCAAGATCAAAACCGTCAACTTGCGGGTGGAAGGTGAGAGAAATGTTACCTTGCCTTCGCTTGCTCCTGCATGCGTGGCTAAGCTTGAAGCTATTTTCATCACTAACCTAAAGAAACTAAACAGACCCTGAGTGCACCATAAGAGAACTTGCTGAACCCATCACATAGCCATCCTGACATTCACACACTCACACCACGACAGATTGACACTTACCCCCAGCCCACAAAAAGTAGAACAAGAAACTAAAGAAGGTCAAGAAAACAAAAGGCTTGAAAAGTTAACACTGCACAAAAAAATCAGTGGCAAGAAATTTCCAATAATGAAAAATCTCTTCAATATGGTGGCTAGTCGGCATCAAACAGGGTGGTCTATAAATTAGTTTCATATCAGCGATTCTAAAAGATTAGAAAAAAGTGATTTACTTGCTGAATGGACAAACATGCAAACGGAGGGTAGACAGAAACACAATCACACAGAAAAACGTTATGATAAAGGTAGACAAGACAGAAGATACACAAGCATACCGACAGACAAAACACACACAGAGCAAGTGGACCCACGGAAGCACGCAGTAAAGCAAGTAATGTAGAGACAGAAGACTCAGAGAACTGAGTGTGAGATAATGAACAGCCAGAAACTCATCAAAATTGTGACCTTTTCAAGAGAGCGAGTTCACTGGAGGAAATTTGCACCGCGTGTCCCCAGCTCTCGCGCATGGATGAAACTCAACCGTAATAAAAGTTGTAGACGATATTGTTCAGCATGTGGCAATACTCAGGAGGATATTGTTTACCATGTGGTAATACTCTAGACAATATTGTTCAGCACGTCGCAATACTCTAGAGGATATTGTTCAGCATGTGATTGCTGAAGCAGACGTTTTGACTGACGCGTCAGACGGAGGCATTTATCTGATGACTGATTCAACTCAGTTACTGGAATTTTTCATGAATCATGTTTAGTTAACTTCGATAGACATTGGATCAAATCGACGCGGTGAGGAAACGTTCAATGGAAAATTAAATGAAATCTGCAGACTGAAAGCTGTTTTACTCGACTTGTGGTCATAGCGTGTGCCACCGGCTTTACTCTTCAGCTCTGTACATGGCGTGCGTTCATGTGTGTGTGTTTGCTAGCTTCTTTCTCTTTTTCTATTTGCGCTTTGAGCGCTCATATATGCATGTGTGTAAATGTTTGTCATGTATATACGCATATATATATACGCGCACGCACGCGCACACACACACACACGAGCACCATCACCACACTCTCTGACCTCATACTCGACCAGCTGTTGGTTATCTCACCACACAGCATCTCTACAGACGAGACTGCCCGGGGCTTTGGGTGTATGGCATTTGACAGGCAGAGACCCTGTAAAGCCCAGTCGCTGGACGTGGGAGGTAAGGGGTCTGACCACCGGAGGCGAGGTGCCACTCGCTGTGCTAACTCGTTTAGCCATATAAGCCCGCTTCTCGGGCCCACACCAGGGACAGTCTGGACCTTCAGATCCCCTACTAGTCTATCTTTGCTCCATCACGTGCCTCCGGGATCAAGGTTCTTCCCAAGGGACTTCACTGGTCGGGAATCAAAGAGGCAGAAGGGGAGGTTATCTAAGAACTATATGTAGGTCTGCATGACACACAGTACGGGAAAACCGTCTGTGGTTCTGAAATTGTTCAGAAACAGTTTGGCAGGACTTCTGTCGAAACCCAGGCTGATCTTGCTTTCCTGTTGGAGAAACTGTTTTTTGAAAGTTAAAGTTTGCTATAAGTGTGGAGTTTAATTAACAGGATTTATCTAATTTTTGATGATGATTGTGAACTAGTCTAGTAATTTGCTAAGTGTTACATCCTCTTAATAATAATTCATTTACTTTTTACTTTAGTTTCTGCCATCCAATATTTGCATCTTTATATATTTTTTCATGTAGTTGCTTTCACACAGAGTTCCCCACGAAAAATATATTTATCTCGAAGAAACACTCGGTTCAAAAGATCATCATGTGTAGACAGATGTTTATGCTATAAACAAACATTAGGATACTAGTTTTATGGTATGAGGCTGTTGAAGGACTAGGAGAATGCAATTTTTAAATTATTGGGTAAAGCTCCGTGCGAGATACTGTTTCGCCCAAATCTTTGAACGCATTCCTTTGGTCTCGGGTCAAAGAGGTCAACACCATAGACACCAGGATTAAGTTTAGGCTCTGAGGTCTTCAATCATGGGAGAGCTCGGACTTATGAGAATTAACTGTTTCTAGGGTGACGTCACGATTGGACTTTTTTGCGCATGGTGGTGTTTCTAGGTGGTGTCTCGAGAACAGGAACGGGTATATCTACCCCAGTTTTGACGAAATAACATCTTGTCGAGCCCCCTACTTACACAAAACTGCATTCAGTCCTTTAAATGAACCATTAAAAATTTAAAATGAAAACAAATAATAAATGATCAAGTGAGACTTGTTTGCACATTACAGAAATAATGTACATTATATAGAAAATAATGAAAGTGGCAAAGAAAGAGAAAGAAAAGAAACTCAGACGCAAACACGCACACAGAAAGACAGACTAAAGACAGATCTGTCTGGTGGCGAGACAGATCTTTACTTGTAAACTCACTTTTTCTTTTATCTCATTAGCATATTTGATTAAGTAGCAGATTGAACCCTCTGATATCAATGGGGTTTTTTTCTTTCTATTCCGAGAAAAAAAGACTAACTATAGGTCAGAGAAGAAGTCGGAGCACAGAGCACAGAACAGACTGGTTTTATTTGAAATGATTATACATTTATTTTTCAGTTCCTGCTAAAATCATCGACTACTTGTCTTCCGAAGACATAACCGTCCGCGAAAACGAAAAAGTAACGCTGGTCTGCAACGTCACTGGCGTCCCGCCCGCCGAAGTCACGTGGTACCGTCACCTGACGGACCGGAAAGGGAAGCAGAAACAGAGTGAGTTCTGCCCAGGCACAAATCGTAAGATATCTGTGTTTGCGATTTCTTACTCCTTGACTTGTCCGTTAGTGTCAGATGCTGCGAGATCGAGGAAAGCCATCAGTAATTTCGGGAAATTTGTCGAGGCCACCCCACCTCCCACCTACGATATTATCTTCCAGGGTAGAAAGGTCAAAGGTTACGTTGGATCGAGTAACCGCTTCTACAGTACGAGAGTGTGTGACAAACAATTGCCATCGATACAACATCTGTGAAGGTGCTTGGAAATAATTTGGATCAACGATTATTTGCAGCAGAAAATTAAATTAAAACTAGTGACAGACGAGTTTTAGCTCAAAAAGGGAAAGAGGGAACTTGGGAAAAGAAATATAATAGAAGGGTTAAAGAAAGAATGAAAATGAATGAAAAATGAAAGCGAGGAAGTAAGAATAAAGCAAAGGAGAGAGAGATCGAAATAGGAAGATGTAATGAAAATAAAACAAAGGAGCAAGGAAGGAGTAGTGAAACAAATCGATTAATGCACGCGAGAAGAAAAGAAGGAAGAAATATTGTGTGAAAGGAAACACTAGCCGCACGCTGCTTCCATCTGTAGTTGTTCTCCCACCGCTTGTTACTCGTTATTCGCTCTACAGTCTGCAGCTTTTCTTGTTCATCCTGTGTCCTGGATGCTTCTTTCTTCACTCACACTGACTACCATCTCACATTGTGTCTGGATTTTTTTTTTATCTTCTCTGACTTTCTTCAAATCACACCTCAATGCAAATTGTAGCTCACTTTATTGCTTTGCGAATGCAAGATTGAGGACTGGCCATCACCCGGGCGCACAAAATGGAGGGCTACGAAGCATTGGGCCCACACTCATGACACATTGCATGAGACACCCATGACACACCCCATGACACACCTCATGACACATCTCTCTTTATAGCTGCTGGCCCCCAAATTTATATGTTGGTCCACCAATATCTTCCCATCTGCTCTCTCTTTCTCTCACACGTTATTCTGTTTTCCTTTTTTTTTTCTTGTTGACAGGTCTTCCAACTTGTCTCACGTGCATGTTTACACTGGTCTAGTATGTTTTTCATTTCATTAGCGATTTGACAATTCATCTTCGCTATCATTATTAGGGTTTGTGGCAGTGAAAACGTGAGAAGTGACCGTATTTTGTAGAGATATAATAATAATAATAATAATAATAATAATAATAATAATAATAATAATAATAGAATTTGTACAGCGAATATGTATTTTCTTATTTATTTCTACTCGTTTTTGTCCCATGATGATGTCGCACCCGGCATCTTGAAGTCCACCCACGGGTACAGATGGCGCTTTTCTCGATCTCGTGCAGCTGCTGTGGCGCGTTGCCTCCGTCTGTACACACTGTTGATATTATGACAATAAGACATGTTGCTTTGTGATCTTATGCTTGTGAAAACTTACAGAAAGCCACATCTCTGTGAACATCGTATTTAACATCTTGCGATTTGTGAAGTGATATTTTTCCCCCAGGTAATCACAGTGTACATTCTAATTTGGCTAGACTACTCAATAAAGAAGATGTAGAAGGTTTAATTAACTGATTTTGCTTATTTCCTTCCTTTCTTTCTTGCCATTTTTACATCTTTGAATTTCTTCTTCTTCTTTGGTTATCAATATTTTTGGTTCATCTGTTCTGCATTTTAAAGCTGTAGAAAATGCAAACAGAATGTGTTGCCCCCTGCATCGCAATTTCGACCATTTTGGGGGATACATTGACCTGTGTTAACCTTAGAACTTGTAGAAGTACTTCACCTGTGTTGACCTTAGAACTTGTGGCGGTACATTGACCTGTGTTAACCTTACAACTCATTGTCGCTGTCCGACCTGACGAGGCGAGTGAAACTGTTTCCATCATCGCTACTCAATCCCTGGACTCGTCTGCACGACCGAACAACCGTTATAATAGCATCAGCTTCATACCCGCTGAAAGGTGGTGTGAATCAAAGAACACGACCTATATGCTATTTATTGCAGCAGTCCCCGCTACTAAAATACTTATCTGATCGCGTCTGACCCTTTCCCTTTTATGTCCATGGCCTCCAGTGCTGTGACCTTTGTCCTGGAGACGTGGACGTTCAACACGACACAACTGAGCATCTCCACTTTATACACACTTTTTGCTGCATTTAGACGGAAATTCTACTGTGACAATGTGACAAAGTACATTGTGATACTATTTCATTTCGGCTAAAAATAAAGATTACTGAAACCTGAAAAGCTTTAACATCAAAGCAGACATGATGGAAGATGTGCAAGTATAACTCGCGTACACACCCACACACACACACTTGTGGTGGATTAGACGCAGCAAGATACACACTGCCGACATATTTTATGTCTTTGTTTGTGGTCTTGCTGTGGATTGTAGGAAAGGTCAGACAACATCAAGGCCAGTGGAAATGGCAAAGTAATGCTGGCACTGATGGTCGTTAGTCAACAATACAAACTAACCTATCGTCGTCATTACACCGTCCAACGCTCGAACATGCCAGAAAAGCACAAAAATAAACTTGAAATATTAGCCAGAACTTGAATGCAATAAAATAGTAAGAAACCCGAGAAGGGTAACATAATCATGAAAGCTGCTACATTTAGCTGTCACGTGTTCTCCTGCGTGTTGGTTGGAGATACCCACGTGACGAGTTCGTCGCTTATAAAGGATGAACTTTTTCTGATTTTTATTTTCTTAGGCTGTTCTTCCGGGTTTTTTTTTATCATCGCAGGGTGGGGATGGACTTAGAACGACCCCGTCTTCCTCCCCGTACAATTGACGGGCTCCCCCAGCAGCCAGCAAATCGTATTTTTTTGACATTTTATCGCCAACTCAAAGCCCATCAGCTGCGCCCTCGTCACCTGGACTGGCGTAGACCTCCACCATGTTTGCTTTACACGAACACTTTCCCAGAATGATAGTGTGGAACTGCTGCCAGCTCCGTATAACATGATGATGAATGATTGCAGGCTGTAACATAAAGAGTCAGGCGGTGATTGTGGTTTTCGTTTTACCCTCTCTGTGCAAACACATAAACAGCGGGGAGAGGTTTGTTGACATGGCCTCAGACTGAGAGCATTGGGCAAAAACTTATTTATGTCCGAAGAACCTAAGACATTTTGTTTGTACACCTTTCACAAAGAAACTTTCGCTTGGCATGTCTCGTGCTTACAGACAGTAATATCCCCACTCTCCCTCATTTAAAAAGTAAATGTTTCTTTTTACAAAACCATGTTATTTCTTCGTATTTTCAAACCATAGAGGACGAATATAAAACGGGGAATCATTAAAGCGCTTTCAACAAACTTTTCTGAGATTCCATTGCGGCGGTAGTTTGATTGTATACGAGCTTAGTTTTGGAACTTTCTACATGTTACTTGGTTTAGTAGTGTTAAGGCAAAGTTAGTGTGTTCGTGAAAGTATGTTTTCTCGGAGTTTTTCGCCACTCGTGTGTTTTCGGACCCATTCGGCAGAGGTCGGAGTGAATGGCGAGGTGCTGATCATCCACAACATCACCCGCTACTGTGGCGACAGCTATGAGTGTGTTGCTTACAACGGGTCCACCTCGCTGTCAACCGCATCATCAAAGTGTCGGTGGAGTGTGAGTTTGTGTTTGACTTCAACTAATTAATTGTTGTATGACATTTTTATGTAACTAAACATCAAAGGGATTTTTTTGGGCGGGGGTGTAGTTCAACTAACTTCAGTATTAACTAATCCTGTTTCAGTAATGTTGATAAACGATTGAGACTCAGCATTTGTTGGAAAATGAATGGTTATGTTAAAATTGTGTTTAAACTAACGGATTAGTTCACGACACCAAGTTCTAACGTCTGAAAAATGTCCTGTAATATATTTTTGGATCGACTGATGCAGGCTAAACTGGGACATCATGGTGGATTATCAATTAGTCTCTGTTGTAAGAGCAGCAGCTAATGAGAGAAGGGTTCAAGTGTCTTCTATGGAAGTCACCAGCTGATCTCTGTAGGAGTATGAGGTCAAAGTTTAAGGTCTCCGTCGTAATGGCGGAAAAAACATTTTCCGGAAATTCATATCTTGTAATCAGCGAAAACTAAAACATTAAAAAAAAACATTTTTCTCGGGGACTTTTGGCAGCATTCGTTTAGAACTATCTTTAATGTCTCAGATATAACGAGTAAGTAAAATATTGGTTTTCAGCAGCTTCGTTTTTCACATAAAATATAAATGATTAAAGAGAGGTTTCTTGTTACACCTAACACTAGATATTAAAACAAAGTGTCATCATTTAGACATTTAACTCTTCAGACTCGTAACTAATTTATAATATTTAAGAAATTAAGGACATTTTCGTAGTTCTAACTCTTGTACTTACAGAAAGTCCGGTATGGTTTACCTAAAACATGACTGTTCAGCATTTTGTTTCACAAGAAATCAGTCAATACTGCTTACACCAACTTCTCGTTATATTCTATTAATGTGATTTTTTACAATGTATTATAGCAGGATCTTCATAAATAGTTTTCTCACTCAAGCCTTAAGTTTGGTCAATAATTTATCAGAAGAGTCAGTCATCAGTCAACTTTGTGGGGTCGATTAGAAAATCCAGGGCCTCTTCACCTGAGACTGTTAAGTGATATTTAATCTGTGTCCATAGTCTTTGTGTCCATAGTCTTTGTGTCCATAGTCTTTGTCTCTATATTGAATTATTTTGAGCAACATCACACCAGAGAAAACCTTTTCAATAACGGATAAGTACCAAATGGTAAAATGTTAGTGCTGAACTGTTTGTGTGGCAGCAATCTATTTAATCATTCTGAGCAGCAGCACCCAATTAATTAGAACATCTTATCTACTAAGCGACCTACTTCTCCGCTTTGCAAAATGTACAACTATGAGCTTTACCATGTACTGAAATGAACTATTTCCTGTCTACAGTTGCCCCAGAAATCTACTTGCCCAACAAGCGGATTGGTCAAGACTTGGGCAAAGAGACCATCTTGGAATGTACAGTAACGGCCTTTCCTCACGCTGTCAGTATCTGGATGAGGTGAGTAGGCATAGGTGAAGTGAGTAGTAGATGAGGTGAGTAGGCATAGATGAGGTGAGTAGGTATAGATGTGAGTAGGTATAGATGAGGTGAGTAGGTATAGATGAGGTGAGTAGTATAGGCATAGATGAGGTGACCAAAATGAGAATCAGATGACTTACGTGAGTCAAATGGACATTGCCGAGTGAGCAGATGTTACTAACGAAAGCTAAGGTGTGAGAACTTTATCAGTCCAGCTTTTTGCACTCTCAATATCTAGTTACAGGTAGACACTAGTCATTACAGACACAAACAAAGTTTCTATCATTCAAGGCTTGGTTGGTGTTTTAGTGATTACATAACAGTTTGGAAATTGTGGAGTCGTCCCTGTCCTAATGGCTTGTGAACATCACAGACTCCTTTTGGTTTCTCTGAATATAGACTAGTAACTTGTATTCACTAAAGCGAAGAAAACAATGTAGATATACCACATCAAAAATTATATTTCAATGAAACTTTTGCAGATTTGCGATAGTCAATAAAGGTGTACATAAGGTCATCCTCGTAGATGAGACGTGTAACACTTTTCTTCAACACTGCCGTAGACAAACATTAAACGAGTTTAAAACTTTGTTAAATTATTTAGTCTTTGTATTCCAACCTGACGTCCAGATGACAAGTCACATCGGTATTTCAAAAAAGCAGAAGGAATAGAATGCATCATGGTGCCCTGGGAACAAAGATTGTCTCGCTTAGTCTCGTCTTTATCTCAGCACAAGGACATCGCCGTGGTCAACACACTCAAGGATTAGTCTGTCAACAAGATGAGTAGAATCACAGGAAACACATGGCACTGGTCCCACGACGACAGGCAGACATGAGGCACAGCTGCTAGTGCCATCCTCCTCACCTTCTCGTCCACTCGGCAACAACATAGGAAACTACAACTACTAACATTACAAAGTTTTATTTGATAACGCCTGGTGGCTAGACCACAAGAGAAGTTCATACAAACAGTCTTATATGTTATTGCTAGTATTTTCACATACAACGACGCAAACAATTTCACGATGGACATGATCCTGACATTCCTCAACCACGTGACATCGACATTCAACTAGTTGTTACAGTATTCATGGTAAATAATTCCCACACTTAGATATCTGTTGAACGCGTGCAAACAACCCATACATCTGTAAAGCTGCCTTCTCGAAGGCATCGACCTGGTAGGTAAGGAAAATTTAATGAATAATTCAATAATTTGACACATTGGAACATCTCCGACAAACTTAAGAATGTCTTTATTATAAGACAGCTTTAGTGGATACATTATAACATTTCAATAGGTAGTTACAAAGAAAAATGGATGACTAAAGCCATTTGTACTCTTACACCTACAGGCTTTCTGACTTCTACTTCACAAAAAGTCTTTGGTAACACGAATTCTTAAAGGTGATTGGGATTTATTTCTAAACTGCCCATGAAATATTACAAGTTCTGGATGAAATATATCACTTTTTTATAAAAGCATCTAGTGAGAATATTTTCTTGTAATGTTTTCGATATCATGAATAAAATTCCCCTTCCTCTTCTGAACCTTCAAAAGTATCTGCTTGTAGTGGTCCCGTGACTCAATATGGCGGCCGTCTGTCACAGGAATGACGAGCGGGTGAGCACCCAGTCGCAAAGTACCGCACGGAGGCCTACGAGGAGGACCACAACATCATCACCCTCAGTCTGCGGATCTTCTCCATCGAGAAGCAGGACTACGGCGAATACACCTGCGTGGCGTCCAACAAGCTTGGCAAGGACTCGGAATCCATGATCCTCTATGGTGGGTCGTCTCACGAGAGGGGCAAAGCTCGCTTGTACTTATCATGCATGAACTGTGATACATTATTAAAGGGAGAAGGTCATGAAGTAATTATTGTGGGGTTTTCGCCGCACTTACAATTGCTGCTGTGTTTTTTAACTGGCTGGCGATGCATGTAAATGAAAAGGAGAGAGGGAGAAAGATTGAAATAAAACAGAACTTTGTCTGGAGAATAGTTGGAGGGCAGCAAGCTGCTGGTTTAACAGATGATGTCTCAACAAATACTAGTAGCATATCTATTATTACCATCAAGTAATTCTTAAACTTAAAAAACTTCGTCTTGAATTTTCTAACCAATGTTGATGATGAAAGAAAAACCTTTGTATCTGCCGTAGAATATTCTGCCAGCATCAAGACCACCACCCTGCCCAGCACTACGACCACCCCCAGCGGACGAGTAAGCAGCTGGTGGTGCAGCAGCCCGAGTATGTCGGGATATCCCCCTCTGGCGGGGGCGTCGTCGTCCCGCCGTCCAGCAGAGATCAGCTGACAGGTCACGTGGAAACGTACCGACCCATTACTTATCCCACACCCGTGGAAACCCCAACATCAGGTAAATTATTCCTCTTTAATCTCAACTTCTCCCATGTTGCTTCGGTTTTATATCGGTATTTATTTGTTAAAATCTGTGATTACATAATTCGACGATGTAGACCCTAGGCTTACCTAAAGGACTAAGCTTTACATCTGACAGTGTGTGCGTGTGTGTGCGTGTGTGTGCGTGTGTGTGTAAGGGGGGTTAGAATTGCAATGTTGTTTGATTGTCATGTTTGTGACTGGAAAACTAAGTTGTTCTGTCTAATGCTGTTCAGGTCCACGCTGGGAGTCCAACAAAGGCACAGGACAATCAACAGGATCTGCATCAGCTGTCTCCCTCTCTGGACTTGTCGCCGCCATATTGGTGTTGGTCTGCTGGCTGATCGTGACCTCGTGACACACTTCTGACATCATCGCCTTGCCGACGCTTTGATTGGCTCAGCAACTGAACGGTGGGAGGCACAGAGCATGGAATGGTTCCCAGCAGCAGGAAAGGATGTTGGCAAAATCATGTTGGTCCCTTCTCTGACGACAAAATGTCTTCCGACAGACTCTGGGGACAGAGAGGATTTGACAGAACAAAGAGGTGCCTGGACAGCTTTAATGTGACGAAGCTCTTGTGCGAATGACAATGTGCAAGTGTATTTTGTAGACAACAAACTTAAAGAACATTTCATCTACATGCTGTCGTCGTATTTGGGTGTAGGGTGCACTGATGGTGTTTTCGCATCTCTAATTTAATCCTCTCATGTAAACAAGAAATCAACAAGCTTATCATTCAGATTTCAAAAGCGGATACAATTCTTTTGCATCTGAAGGAACTGTGCAGAAATTGCTTTCTTCTCAGTCACACCTGTTAGAAGATACAAAAAGTAGAGCAAGTATGTTCAAGAATTCATAATGGATTACTGGAATGAAGATTATGGCGGGCACTCTCTCGACCAGAATGAATACACTGGAGGCGATAGAGTGAGATGGCGGATAAAAGATTGTGTGGACTTATTTAAGTACGAAGGGAAATTTTTCCTTTTCTTCTTAACTGACTGCAGTCTGTGTTTCCTGTTTCTTATTTCTGTGAACCATCCTGCTGCTTAAAACAAATCCTCCCATGTTGTCCCTAGATATTGTTTGTTAATACCTCCTGCCCACACGTCTTCAGTTTGATGTGATGTTTGCTGGTAGAGAACTGATGGATTGTTTTCATTAAGTTATGAATCACAAGAACTTTCAGACTAGCTCATGTTCCCAAGGGACTGTCTAGCAAAAACATAAATGAACTCGGAAAAAATGAACGAAAGTGGAAACCAGTTGCATTATACCTTGGGAATGAAGTCTTTGTGCAAGTGTGCAAACTTTTCCTTTGCAATACATGTATAGAACAGTATACTTCGTCTAGTTATATATACATACACACAAATAACTTTTGTTAGGTGTAAATGATTAGTTTGTAAAATGTATTAATAAATCACGGTTGTCTCAAATTACTCGAAAGTAACTGAGCTCTCTACGTTGTTCTGAAGGAAAAGATTTAGTTTCACAAACATCCAAGAAAGCAAAGTTTGATTTTCTTCGAGAGAGATGTTTTTAACGACGACACAGCATCCATCTAGGATCCTGGTTCACAAGTGCGAGGAGCAATGATACAAAGACAGAGCATCAAGCATCCTGTACTGGACACTGTAACAGAGAGATTCAAAAAGCTCGCGGGCAACAGGTCAGAAAGCATCGGGTGTACATTGCGCCAACAGAAGTTTCAGCACCTGTGACCGAATGAATCTTTTCAAAGATATTTCAAACTTGTGGAAGACAATACTCCAGTTTGCGGCACTATTTTAGACGACATGTAAACAAGTTTCAGAAGATGAGATCGCTTAACAACCGTCGATTTCCTGTTTTTATGTTTCTACTTGGACTCATTTCCCATTGCGTCGGCGGCACACTCTCCTCCAAGTGATTTACAGTTGCCGAGGAACGGATTTATTTGAACGGATTCCAGTGACTTCTGCCCATGTACAATGTATAAGTGGGATGAGACTTTAATGAAATGTCTTCTAAACTCTGCTGGGGTGTAGTTTTTTCTTAAGGGTAAATCTGAGTGCACATTATACTATCCTCGAGGTAGCTACTAACATCACATGCACAGAAAGAGCTCAACCTTACCGAGGTCAAACATATGCACACGTTTCCGTTGTCTAAGCTACATCCAATCGAAGACCTGGCACTAACTGTTAATTAGAGATACCTGGGTACAAATGTGACCTCACGAGTTTGACCTCTTTCTGTCCATGTGGGTGTTTGTAGGCGTGTATCCCAAATTTTTGGAAGTAGTGTCTTGCTGTCAGCTGTACCTTCAGTAGAAAATGCTTCTCACTAGATCTTCTAACATGCGAACATCAGAAGACACCGATGCACTTCTTGGGCAACCGACTGTCCTTGTGGTCTTCGCTTCAACATTGTGGAGGCTGTCTCACTCTTTCTTCAAGAGAACAGCATGGACCAAACAGTCGTTCTTAAACTATGGCATTGAACTGTTACAGGGTTCAGGCCTGTGATCCCGAGACAGAGGCTACAGGCTGCTTATTGTACTATGTTCTGAACCATAGGAGTAGTTTAAATCTCGTTCGTCGGAAATATTGAATATCTTGTGATACATTCTTCTGTCTGTACAGTTTGTCTTCGTTTCCCAGTAATAGCCTGGTCTTGTTACAGAATTTATTTAAAACATGAAAAGCAAATGAGAACTGTGTGATACACCTGTAAATGTAAAATATCCCGCATGATATTAATATACTAGAGATATTGTAGTTATTTATACAGAGGTTATATAGATAGACAGAGATTAGACACAAAAGAGTAACCATTGTACCGTATAGCAAATGGTGGACACATAAAGATGAACAGAAAACAGGATGCCGTAACCAAGTGGACAGACCTGGTTAACCTGCTTCATACGTCAGTGGATCGTAAGAAAGAAGGAAGACATGCATCCTTTACAAATGTGGACATCTTCGCATGACAAAAGGCATGACTGATCGTATGAAAAAACCACGAGAAATCATAAGAAATGGTGTTGGCGGTTCCTTTCAGAGCGTAAGCACGACACTGGCAATGGTCTATGTAGCCTTTAGCAACAAAGAGTGTTTGCTGATACAGGAGTCATTTATTGTTCACAGCTGGGTTTGAAAATTTTTATCGCAAGCCATTATACGATGTTTGTGTAATCAATGGTTTCAGTTTAGACCTTGACTCCATAATGAACTTCATCAATATGTATCGGTTGCTGCTGTCGTGGAACTTTGATTGGATCTCGTTGGAACCAAGGCAGAATTTTTCTTCAGATTGGATTTCGACTGATAAAGTATCTGACTCAAATCCCGACGAGTTCAGATGAGTAAAGTCACAGATGAACGAATTTGACATCCTAGTTCATCGGAATCATTTCTTGACAGGCAGAGGACTAACATGATTTCTCGAATGAGAGTTCATCAAAAATTTCAATAAAAGCGTGTCATTGGACTGGCTTTTACCCGTTGATCTACAAGTATATCAAAAAAAAATTTATACCTTCAGAACTGTCTTCAAAGGCAAAGATATCTACCAGGGTGTGAATCACAAGAGTTAAAGACATAGAAACAATAAAGCTTTTTAACTGGCTGTCATTTCTGACAGAAAAATGCACGAATAACAACACACATACACAAACAAAAGTGAACAGTTAAAACAAACAGTGGTACAACCAATTTTCTACACTACAACATCAATCTGTCCACTATTGGAGTGTCTGTCTACCTATTCTGGGCGAGAAGCAAGCGCCTGCTGCTGTAGCATTCATTGGGGCACGAGGCGAGCTGAGCCCTGGCCGCCGTTTCGGGGATGGAATGCAAATGGACAAAGTGGCGACGACAAGACCTGCCGCGATAGGCGGCTTGGTGGAGACCAAGAGGTCATCAGGGAGATGGCAGCGGGCATCATAAGGCAATCAAGCTTCTCCACCGCGCGTCATGCCTGCATCTCCGCCTGAGCCCGCCCTTTAATCGTGGGCATCAGGCTAAATGGAGGCAGGGGCCCGGCTGCAGGGCCCCATCTTGGCTGAAGTCTCGTACGATCCCATCAGAAACTCGAGCCTCATGTTTGGGGCTTCGTCGGCGTTTTATATTTGTGAGAGAACGGGTCCTACACACCGTGCATGTGCGTAGAATATGTCGTGTGCTTTTCCTCGCTGTCCTCTTTTGTGCATCGATGAGGATTCCATGTTGTGGAGACAGCAGCCAACTACTGAGTCGAGTCTTCGGTGGTGTTAAGAGTAAACATTGTTACTACTTGCTTTACTTCCGTGTGTCTTGATCTGCTTTTATTCGTTTACTTTTTGTTTCATCGCCTGTTTCGTTTGGTTGTGTATATCATCTGTGGGTATAGAAGCGTGAAATGAGTAGCAGTCAAACTGATGGCTTTTGTTAGGCCAGTATTCCACGAAGCCAAAACACGAATAGTTTAGTGGTTTATTCCTTGTGGCCGCTAACACGAATAGAAAGAAAAAAAAATTAAAAGCTTGCACACCACACAACGCTGTAACAGTGTATGAACACAAATGCATACATTGTTGTGTTGAGAGCGCGTGATCACGGCCTCCAAGGATGGTCGTAGATCGTACATGGAAATCGATGACATCGATCTGAGAATGGGAAAACAACGGCCATGATTGTGTCGTCATCAGGGAAAGCCCGCCGCCCCGCGTCCTCTGCCTCGCGCTTCCTGTGCAGATCGAAGTGCGGGGTGGGGACGGCGGGGTGGATGGGTGGGTGGGTTGCGTGTCTCGTCCTCTCACATCTACCACGCTGTCGTGGGCTGCCATGCTGGTGTCTGATGATTAGGCTACAGCCCTATAGTCACGCCCTTACGCTGGTGTCTGGCGACTGGGCTATGTAGCTATGTAGCCCTATAGTCATGCTCCCGTACTGACTGGGTTGATGAACGTTTTACAGGTAGAGTGGAGGTGTGGTACAATGACTGGGACATCAGGTGCGAGTAAAACACATCTCTGGTCGCACTTAATTGCTCACAGTCCAAAAGGGCATGTTCTTGTTTGTTATTTTAATAATTTGTTTGTCCGAGAAGTCACACCATGAGAACGCGGGCTTATCTATATTTTAAAGTTTCAAGTTCGTTCCATTTCTTGATGCTACTTCACATTAGCATTTTCCTTGATTTAGAAGCTGGAAAGTCGGTGCCGAATGTAAGCCTGGTATAGATGCCGACACACAGATGTGAGATCGTGACTTAGTCTTCCATTAAGTGACTTGCGTTTCCTAAGTTAACACGTGCCAAAAATGTCTTTGAATAGCCTGATAGACGCATCCACACACACACGTGCACAGACACAAAAACACTCTCTGGCATCTTGTATTTTCCCCCTTTTTTGCCTCCCTCGCTTCATTTTGGATTGACTTAAGCGAACTGTCTTGATGGGCTTTCACTTTCCCATGTCAGCAGCACTCAGTAACTGCCACTAGTCTTCAACTTACAATGTTAAAAACGTATAATATATTACATTTTTGGTTCCCGCGGAACGGCATTCCTTTAGTCTGAGGCTCATTTTTTATTGTATTTTTAAGGTAGAACGTGTAGCGTGCAAATCCCAGACTCCTGGAAATGTACACGAGGACGTGTGCCCTTGATAGCCCCTGCCCCTGGGCACCCAGTCTAGGACAACTTTTGCTATTCAAGCAATACTTGTTCACGTCCCCTGCTGTTGAAAATTGCCTCCGCCAAAACGAGATCCAATTCCTCTTTTACAGTTCCGCCTTGAAAGCTATTGAAGAGCCAGGTTTGCCAAAAATTACTCTTTCTCAAGGGGAGACCACCACTGAAAGGGCACGCCAGTCTGGTTTTTTGAGAAAGCGTTTTTCTCTCCCCTGCAACTGCTTGTGTGCGCCAGGAGAGCATCCCTGTGTAAAACATTTCCTATATTTGCGAGCTTCGTAGCCGGCGGGCAAGGTTTTCTGTTCCTGAGATTGGCTACAAGTGTCAACCTTTTCGCTTGATCGTCTGCTAAAACACAATGATCAATGCCTTTGTGGAGGGGGAGGGGAGTGACAGGCAATTACAGTATTTTTTGGTGTTCCAGTTTAAAATATTGTCTCATGAACAGGTTGACATGAATATTTAAATTGACTATTTATAGTCTCGTTGCAGTCTTGTATTTCATGGTTTCACCAGAGCAATTTCTCTCTCTCATTCTTTCTTTCCAGGTTTTATTATGTAACGAAGAACTAGAATCTAAAGGTTTTACAGTAATTTTGTGATGTATTTAGTGGCGTCAGCGTAATGATACAAACCGCTTCGCTCAGGAACCATACTTTGTGTTTGTGAGTTGGATGTTTGAGCCTGTAGGCAGAGATGAACAGATGAATGTCTACAGTCACACATACTTGACTGAAGACATTACATGTGAGCGAATGTGTGTGAATATGCATGTGTGAGCATGTTCGTTAGATATGTTTTACCTAGCTTCCTGCTTTAAACGGATGCATTACCTCGTCAGTGGTCCATTCTTATACAGGAATTTAATTTATAAACGAGCTGGACTTCCACCCATGTGGATATGGGAAAATATTGTACTAATATTGGTAGTTATTGTACAGCAAAACTTCTTTTATTGTGTCTATATTCTCTGTATGAGTTTTGATGCCTGTCCAATGATCACTGAACTTATTTATTTTACTGTCATTTTGTTGTGGTACTTGCCGTGTTCAAAGTTTATTGTTATTTTACGCTCATTAATTTTGACTGAGCATACATAAGCGGCTGAAATCCATTCCAAACTTTAATATAAATTGTTTACTGTTAAAATCACGTTTTTATATTTAGGAGCACGATTGTATCATAGTCAAGAGCATAGTTGATATTTAGCAGTAGCTTGCCTTAAGTCTGTTATGTCTATGTTAAACACATCTAATTATGTGTGTGGTTGGATATGCAAACATTTTTGATGAATGGGCAGACTGCATCAGAAATAAAACAATCTGCTGTAACTTTCTTTGGTTTTCCGAGTCTGTGTGACACACACTGCGAGAGAATGGGGGAGAGGATGATGTTCCATACCCAGGGTCATGTTTGGGAAGGGTTAGTCATGATACCTACTCCTCACACCTACACCAAACCTTGAATAACCCTAACCCACAGAGTAACCTAGGCTCCACCGCAAACTTGTCCAGTAAGACAGGAAATAGACATTTGGACGTCACGAGCTACAAACAGAACAGTTACGTAAGATGTGTAGCAGATAACAAAAAAACAAACAAACAAACAAGACAATTCTGACATGAATTAACAATAAATGTGTAGTGGAGGACAATTAGACCCCTGATTTTAGCACAAAAAATCTGCAAAGTTGCTACCACACTATGCAAACGTTAAAGGAACTGTTTTGTATATATATCTATATATAGAGAGAGTTACTTGGCGGGAACAGGAAAGTCTCCACCCGGCGATAAGCAGTTCAAACTCTAATTTAGTCCAGAGAGTGAAATATTACCGAGATATCACTACGAGATGTGACTTTATTTTATATCTTATCTAGTCTACCTTTCTCCGCATAACAGTCGAATTTCTATCAAATTTGGCGAGTAACATATTGAAAAACGTCTTAGTACATGAAAAGCGAATATTGAAAGTTTGAGCATTTTCACTAACATCAAGAGAGAGAGATGATCGCTACAGATCGCTATTGTTCTGTTAAAGTTGTTTTCTGAAGCAGTGCTTCGACATTTATCTTTATGATTAGGGAAACCAGATCTGAAAAATTCTGAAGTAAATAAACTATATAAAAATAAACAACCAGTAACATGTCAACAAGAAATGAAGAGATGACAGAGAAATCCAACTCCATGAACTACAATACACTTTGTCTCATGAGATGTATGTATTGTGCTGCCAGTTGTATAATAAACAGGACAAAAAAGAAAAATGCATAGTCTTCCTAAACTGAAATGTTGACACTTATTTTACTGATTACTTTTTAACTGACACGTTCACAAACTAGATCAATATAAATCCTTTACCGCACTTATCCTATACAAACTCACTCACATCCGAGGTCCTTCTTTCTCTTTATTCCTCTCTCTCTCTCTCACACACACACACACATGGTAATAACGGGTTAATTATTTCTGGTTTATGCACGAGATTAGCATGTTTTTTAGTAATTATAGAGGGAGAGTACTATGCACAAAGAACATACTTTTGATTAGTAACAGTTATTTCCCTTACATGACTACGTTCTCCGACAGTGATAGTTTGAACATGACTAAGCCATGCAGGCCTACTGAAATATTTCACACGTTTTGATGTTGAAAGGTGCATGTTTGTTGTAAAAAGTCAACAATTTGTCATATCAGTAAGCAAAGGTTTCTTTGTCATCTGTAATCGTAAACGTTATTGAAAATCTGATTCGACGAAGCTTCTGAAGCAACGGTTACACCGTTACAGTTTTGTCTTTCGCTCTCGGGAAAATGGTCGTTACATCCATGAAGTGGTACACACACGCTAGCAATGACAAGTGGGTTGGATGTGGTCTACTAGAATTTATGATGTATTAGTGACTGGGGGAGGTAACAAAAGCAGTGTGAGATTGCATAGTGCAATTTTTCCTAACCAGTAATTTTCGGTTTTAAGAGGTCAAAGTTGAAATCTCCCAACAGCATGTACTCCTCGACTTAAACACAGCGTCTATCATAGAATTGAAAAGTCGATCCCTTCCGTTTTCTCATTAGGATTTCTGTAGATAAACTCTATGACAATGGGAGCCGTTTGATTTCAAGTCCAGACTGATTCAACGAAGTATGTTTGGAGATGATGTAGGCGTTTAGCTACGATAAACCAGCTCATGTAAGTAACTCATCCAGTTCACAGTCTGCGTCGTGGGTGTCGTCGTTCTAATCGAAACCAGAGATACAGATGTTGTTATCTGAGACTATCTCAGTAACTAGAGCTCCTGATACTCCAAACCTGTGAATGGGAGTTCCAGAGTTGTACCTATACCTATTAGAGATAGTACGAGTGTGCGTATGTGTGTGTCTCATATATATTGGTACATTTTAATTTTCCAATATACTCAGTTCTGTACAAGGAAATTCAGATAATGATGTTAGTTATTATTAATTAAGTTTCAATTCTTCGTTATTTTTACGGAGAGGGGCTCACTAAAATACAGTTTAGTGCATCTAATCATTGCTCTCTTCCATTCTAAGCTGTAACTATATTTAGAACCCTATTTTTAAACTAAACGCACTTCTAGATGTTAAAGCTGAAGACATATATTCACTCTCCATAATATGCTCATTAAGACTACACGAGTGTATATATATATACACAAAGATGTGAATTAAAACTAGGAACTTTTTGTAAGTATATGACACGATATATCAATATTTCTACCACGCTTGCACTTTCTACTTGTCTTTCTGTCTATCATTCACTCACTTATTCATTCTTTGTCTAAAAAGCCGAAAAGATTTTTTTCTGATATTGAGAAGTTAACAGATAATCCAGAAGCCTGGACAAGGGGAGGTAGGCGCGATCGTACAGCATCCTTCAGCCAAGAGCGATACCGAGCCCCTACACTGGGGCGTCCACCTGGCCCCATCACACTCCACGTCCAGCATCACACGTTCCAACGGATGTAATGCATCACGTGAGATGGAACTAATTGAGTACTAAGCATTTTGAGAATAGTAGACATATGGAAACCGTCCTTTAAAGGCTAAATACAAACGGACAGATTTTTCTTGTAAACGCCCTACACATTTTATCAGTAATTGTTTTATGCACATTTAATTGAGCTGGTTAAGGCCTGATTACTGTAATCTGTAGCTAGAATCAAGCCTGTGTGTTCCATTGACACCACTGCGCTGAGAACAATTCGCCGCCAGAGGACGCCAAGACCGATCGTATCTCATGACAAAAAGTAAGTGCAGTAATCAATTGTTTTAGTGTTTATCCTAACAGAAATAGTATGCACTTTATTGCGCACATAAACAGAAACGGAAGAAAGGAGCTCCATCGATTCTCGATTGTATCCTCGGGAATCAGAGATGGCTTGGCTTTCTCTTGACAACAAGATGTAATCCTCACCTGTACTGTTCCCAATGTGGAGGGCGTGTTTAGAACTAAGGAGGTAATAACAGCAGGTTTGGGGAGCAGACCGTTTGATAGACACGTGTGTGATGTTTGGATGTCTTAGTCCGCCTACCCGGGAGTCCTGATTGTGGAGACTAGGGTGTAGGTATGAGATATGTATGTACTATGTGTGGCGTTGAGATGTGAGAACAAAAAGAAGACAGCTTCTTAATGGACATTAATTGAGGCTCAGCTTCTACGTGATACGGATAATAAAGTTATTTTTAGAGAATAAGAGTAAAATTATCTCTCTTACACACACATACACAATCTACACATACAAATGTCCCATTATCGGCAGATAATATGTATGTCAAGATAATAGTCGATAATAGGCACATACGAGGATAAAGGTCCTTGGGTTGCTTCAGTCATCATCGGAGGAAATACCCACCCACCCACTTTTTTCCAAACATAAAAAAACGAATCACTTTCTGAAACAAATTTGTGCATCTACACTTTTTAACACACAATTCACCTAATCTTGTCAAATCACTCGGCGATTACCTATTGATCACTCGTCTTTTATGACTCGCGTCTATGACAGAAATATTTCCGAAACCTTTCCAATGATGCCTATAGCAGCCCCTGCCGATTAATAGCGCGCTGTGCATGCTGGGGCTGCAGGTGGAGAGATGTAACGGGGGAGAGAACTCGGGTTTGATTCGTCGCGTCGCTGAAGCTAGGCGGGTCAGAGGTCAGCCGCTCGTCGCGCGGGCAATGGATGAAGAGACTGCCAGAGGGGGCGGTGTTCGCCATATTTCACGAGAGCCACAGGAAACGAGCTCGAGTGATGCCAGCTAAGCGATGTTTGCGAGCTTGGCGATGACTAAGTGCTACTTGTGAGGTCTTCTACAAGAGCGGATGTGCAGGGAAAATACGAGACTCGCGCTTGGTGCATCTTGACTACTTCATCCTTTACCCATCAAGGGTGAGGTCGCTGCTTGCTTTCAGCATCCATGAACTGCTGTCTGTGTCCCTTGCTGTTTAAAAGCTATTAAGGTCTTTGTCTTGATGTAAGTCTGATTGTGTGGTATGGACTGGGGGTGATCAAGTATATCTTCTTTCTTCTTCATTTTATTTTCTGTGGCTTAATAATCTAGTCACTATCCTTTTGTTGTGGGATTTTCTAGCAATGCGTTCCAGGCATTTAAGGGTTAATTACGGACAACATAGTCATAACAAACAGGATGCACACAGTTTTGATGTCTAGAGACAACTTTAAAAGGGGCGGATGCAGACACAGACTAATTTGTTAATGATGTTAATGCTTTGTCGGAGATAAGAACTTCCTGAATTTTCCTTTTAAGTCTGATGTGTTTGTGTGGGAGGGAGGGATGGAGGGGCGAATAGTGTAGTGGTTACAGTACTAACATCTAAACTCTAGATAGTTACTATCATTTTTCTTCATCAGCTTAGTTATCAACTTGTAGCTCTAGTATTAGGAAAACCTTGTTTGTAACCGCCCACATCGTGGACATGGTCATCGCGCAGGACTTTGGAGGATCACGACTGTATAAAGTGTATAGTACAGTGGAACCTCGGTTAACGAACTTAATCCGTTCTGGAAAGCTGTTCATCCGAAACAATTTTTTCCATAAGAAATAAAGGAAATAGATTTAATTGGTTCCCAGCCCCTGTTGACTCGCTATTTGAAAGTTACAGGCTGTATATATATAGGTATTTGAGAACAGAGTTAAATAAACATAAAAACATTAACGAAAGCATTTAAACATAAGAAAACTTGCCGTTTTGACGGCGTGGTTGAGCAGGTGTGGGGAGGAAGGTGGAATTACTGCTTTGAATCCCCCTCCATGAGCACACGTGACATTATAAAATCGGGGGTGACTTCCCTTTTCTGTAGCTTTGAGGTTAAAGAAAAAAACTTGTCCAGTGTCTGCTTCTTCTGCCTTTTTTTGTAAAACTCTTCGGTAAGACGACATCACATATCCGACAGACGCATGCCGCCTTCATACTTTGAAATCATTTCCTTTTACAATTCATTTGTTGGCCGCGTCCTTGTCATTACCTCACTACTATTAATTGCTCTTAATCTTCTTTGGAGCCATGATTGAGGATTATCTTATTAAGATAAAGCACAAAAATTACTAAATAAGAAGGATGCGCACAGGTAAGGAACGACTGATCGTAACTGTCTCGAGCGTGAATGATGACATTCTGGTCGGTCACGTGTGGTTCACGTGGCTGTTCGTTATCCGAAATTTTGTTCGCTATCGGAGACAAATTTTTAACGAAATTTTTGTTCGTTATCCGAAATTTTGTTCGCTATCCGAGACAAATTTTTAGCGAAATTTTTGTTCGTTAACCGAAAAATTCGCTATCCGAGGCGTTCGCTAACCGAGGTTCCACTGTACTCAATTTCCGACAATCCAGATGCTTCTGTGTAGAAGTCAGGGTGAAGGGTGACAAGTTCTAACTTACGCCATCTTCGTGCAGCACGACCCACTCTTCCTCCCCGGCGCGGGGCTGCAGCCGGCGTTTGGTTTGCGGGAGAAATTTAATTTTCCACCTGACATGTTTTGTATTTCCACTGGTGGCAGAGCTGTGTCTGCTGCAGGAGCGAGTTCTGTGGGCACGCCACCCAGCGGTCCGTCCAGCACGCATACTGAGGGATGCCAGGGAGCTCGCCTGCTGATGCTGCTGTCGGGCAGATGACACCGCATCGGAGACAAAGTTCACAAGTAACTTTCTTTTATGGCCGGCTTCCAAGGAAACCTGGCGCTGCCAAGGACTAGATGCTGTAAGTCGTAGGATTTAGGGGGCAAACAGGGTTGTTACTTACGTAAGATTGAGTGATGAGAGGACGGGAGAGGTTTTTTATTGAAGGCTATTCTTCTTTTTTTTAATCATATTTTCACTTTGATGAAATGAGTTTAGAGTTTGCAGAATTTCCGTCAAGCGGATTTTTTTTTCTCTTTGAATTAAGATTTTTCATAAGTGATTGCTGTCAAACGTCCCTTTTCTTTTATTCAGTATCGATTGTTTAACCTCATTCTTCTCTCTCTCCCTCCCCTGCTTTTTGTGGCTATTCAACTCACTGTTTACGCTTTTTCATTTCTTTTACTTTTTAGAACACTGTCAGTCATTGTTCAACATACGTGTAAACATACGTGAAAAAAAAATTAGCTGCTCCAAGCGAATAGGCTAACTGAATTTATATCTATAAACTAAAGTAATTATTTTTAAGTTTACTCTTTTGCATTATTTATTATTGCGTGTTACCAAAATGCATATTATTTTCAGCAGCTTTCTAGAATTTCGACAATGAGATTATCTTTAAAATGCTGTCACCTGCTGTGAAGATAAAGAATCTACTGTGTTTCGCATTTTGTTGTCTAGCACGTGGACATCTTTGATTTCTTGTCTCACCTCTTAATACCCCATACTTGCCTGTCATATCACCACCCCGCCTTCCAGCGCTCGCGTACCCGGGGTGTGTATGGACTTGATGGCGTTAACAGCGTAGTAATATTTTCCCAAGAGTGCGCGCCACTGTGTCTCTTCGATCAACTCCGAAGTTATTAAGTTAGAGTTGCAGCTGGACCTGTCTTGATATGATTAGCTGTCCTTAATGTTCCGCCGAAGAACGGGCCTGGCACCCTCAGCTGTCAGGTGCCGTGACACCCTGCTCCTTGCTCACGGAAACGATCACCCAACGAGATATTTTCACCACCTTCAGCCCGAGACCTCGCATGACAAGACGAGCGCTGGCCTCCACAAGTCACGCCAGGCTCTTGGAGTCTTTGTGGAAGTTGTTGCCGAGGATGTGCCATCAGTCCCTGCTCACCCCACCCCATGCTACACTTGCGCAACGACTTGATCTGAGGAGAGGTCAAAGTGCGACTCGAGTGCTTTATAAGGCAAACAAGTCGTCTTTTTATAACCCACGTGGGAATGGGGTGGGGTCGGGAGGGCAATTGAATTAAAAAAATTCAATAAATAGGAATATATATTAGAGAACTTCAAAACACACTTGAGAACTATATAATTAAAAATAAAATTATAAGCAGTCAAAGTCTTCTCACACCTCAGTTTCTCAGCTTCATCCAGGCAGTTTGTTTATACGCTTCCCAGGTTGTCATCCGTACCCCGCTGCTTGTATTTCTTTGTTGTATGTAAATTGTCAGTTTGAGCTTTTTCGTTCCACAACAACAATAATAAATAAATACAGGGTAAATTAAATAGCGAGGCTTTGTCTCAGGGTCTTTTCTGTCCAACCGTTGCCAGAAGCCCTGCTGCAAGACAAACCCTGGGCATCCCTTACATCAGGGACATAAACTTAGCGAGGGCTGTCAGTGACTTGATAGTCTGTACAACGGCTGATCCTGTAGACCCTGTGGTCACTACATCGTCCCTCCGCTAAATGAAGTGCGTTTGCCCTGTGAACACCTGTTACCCTGAGATTAATCTTGATGTCGGCAGTCTGCTCCAGTAAAGCATCTTGATTTACTCTCAACTTTTAGTGTCATTGGCATCTGCAGCCAATACCTGAACTCATACCTCTAATAATAAGCTACATTAAAGATGAGTCTATGTTTTCATAAAATATGTTTGAAATTCAATAATTAAAAATGGATTGTGTTGACTGAACGCAAAGATTTTGAGAATTATTACATTATCATGTATTTATCCCATCCCAGTGACTATAAACATCAGTGCATTCAGGTGGCCACTTAAACTCGACTGAAACCCTGAAGAACTGTTCTGACAATTGAATGGAATAGCTGTTCGGTGTTAACACTTAAGGACTTGTTTACTAGATGCAGGCCATCGATCATCGCCGGACACCAAACCCTTCCTGTCAGTTAAGAGAGGTCTCAGAGGAGACAATTAAGGACCCTGTGACTAACCCCTGGTTGCTTGCTCGGCCCCTGGGACAGTCGCGGTCCTGTTCCCCCTCGCATCCTCACGTGACTTAGTTCGGCCACTTCGCCATTTACTTTTGCTGCTGTCGGTGACATTTTGTAAGAAAATTAAGCATCGCACGTGAGTCAACGCGAACATCCGAGAAATGTAACCGACCGTGAAACTCGTTTGTGGAAAGTGTGCTCACGCCCTGAGACCAACCCCTGAAAAAGACAGAAGAAATTGGATATATATAAATGATAGAGGCAAGGAAACAAATCAAAACATCAGAGAAAATATTGCAGATTCACGCAAGTGCGCTTGCAAGCTTGCGCGCGCGCACACACACCAACTCCGCCCACCCCACCATGACCACACCCAACACACACAAACAGATTGAAGACAGTGACCCAGCTAGCCAACCACGCCGAAGTGCAAGCCATCTTAGCAAAACTTAAAAAAATGTTTTCTTTCCTTAAAGAGTTCCACGCCAATATGAAACAGGAACCCACTCGAGAAAAGGGGGGAAACCCGTCAATTTCTCACGACCCATCTCTTGCGGTTTTCAATTCTGATGCGTTTTTCTCTGTTAGTTAAATTATTCTGTCCATGAAAAATATGTTCAAGCAAAACAGTGCCAGCCTGTTCGAGTTGATCAACTGCGTTAAGACAAAAAGAAAAAAAAAATCCGTTTCTGCGACAAGTCTGAAGAAGTACAAATGGAAGAGAGTGTGCACACCACACACAGAAAACCTCACATTTGTTAAGTGTTTCTGAGCCAAGTGCTGCATTTCCTAGTTAACACTCTTTCCGCTGTTTCTTTTTTTTTTAACACACCGTAAAACCTTCCTTCTTTTTTTTTTCACTTATTTCCTTCTCTTCACCCTCCCCCCTCTCTTCTCTCGGCACACGCTTTAGAGCCGCGATGCCATATTTCTCGGGATATTTATATCGATGCGCCCTATCCTCACCAGGGTGTGTGATAAAACGTGAAAAACTCTCTCATCCCTGCCCCGATCCGTATGGAGAAATCTTAAATGGCCGAGAAGTCTTGGCGGACGTGGCATAATGAAATTGTTGAATTTGACCGCACACCCGCATTAAGTTTTACACCCCGGCGCACCGGCGCACGTGACCTAGAGGAGGAGGGATGGGGTGGAGGAATAGGGGGGTGACCACATGTACTTGCTGAAAGGTATAGCCTGTATCCCCACCCACCTCTTCTTCCCCTACCCTTGTTCGATGAGCGTTGTGAGACACTTCAGGCGGTTGCCATAGCTTTGTGGCGCGCGTGCGAAGACTGCAGAAGAAAGAGCTTCCGGCGTAAGACCTCACCGAGAGATGAAGTGGGCAAGATAGCTCTCGGGATTCCCCCCAAAATCGGCTTAATCTCTCGGAGAATTATGATAACTTTTATTTCGAGGATGAGGGTAGCTCGGTTTAAATACAAAAGAAAAAGAAGGAGGGAAAAAAGTGGTTAAACCAACGTTCATCGAAGCAACAGAACGAGGCTGTGATGTTTGGTTCCAGCGGAACACTAAACCTGGGCACGGCATGGCGGACACATCGTATGAGACTCGGTGATCACAGCCGAGATGGAGTGGTGTCACTTGTGAAAATTTGTTCCAGTGGCCCTTTCCTGATCTGCAAGAAGGGGGAAGGGAGATGGGGGGCGAGAGGCAATTCAATCGCTTCCTGCGACTCTCGATATCCGGCATTGTGAAAGAAAGGAAGAAGACTCGGAAGAAGAGATAGAAGGAGGGAAAGGAGAAAAACTCGCCACTTGCCGTCTTTTATCACGCGCCGCGCCGAGGCAGCGAGCGGGCCTCGAAAGCATCGATCTCCCAGCATGCAATGCGCATGCACCCAGCGTGCATCGGAACAATGGCGGCCACATGCTTCCGCCCGGGTCGCTTTTGACACGGGCACGGTTCGCGAAGCGCCAAAATAGAACGGTTAAAGCTCGCGTAATCTGCATTAAGCTTGGGGAAACAAGATCTTCTGTAGCAAACAAATGTTGTGCTTGCCCTCTCCCAGACCCAGATTAATATCAATGGTAAAAAAATGTTAGGTTCCCAGCGTTTCTAGATTTGTAACATTGATTTCTTTCAGCGTAGTAACTTAAGTCATTTATAAATTGATTGTGTCCACGCGCTTCCTCGGCCATCGCGGCTGCTGAGGAGGGTGAAACGGGCGGGGAATTTCATCTCGAGGATTACGGATTGTCGGTGATGTATGCTGGGGCGTCGACAAACATCCAGAGGGCGCTTACGGGCTGGAGTGGTCAGCCGGCTACCAGCGACCATCGAGCGTGAACGAGGCTGTTTACTAGCACGTAGTCATGAAGCAAATTTAAAATATATTCTCGACCATGCGTACACTGTATGTATTCTTTTCATTTTTTTTTCTCTTGGCATTGTCTGTTAGGAAGTCTTTGTTACTTAAGGATTTCCTAACCTCGCACATCACACGTGACTGTTTCATAAACCTTTTTTTCACTGTGAAAAAATTTGCAGTCACATCTTCTAAGAATAGGCCACTGCTCACGTATGGGAGCTAAAAGTAAACAAATTACCACTACAGTTTATTCTATCTGTTGTGCAATGTCCATCTAGCACAGTAAACTCAGTGACGGCCATGAGGTTACCGGGGCGCTGGTGTAACGGGTGTGACACCTGGAAGGCGGGCGGCAATGATGTCCATCTGCCAATCCTTGTGAAACACACTTTCGAAACTTAGAAACGTACAGAAAATACACAACATCTACTAAACTGAGATAAATGAAGAGCCATTGTTATAAAGTCGTTAAGAAGACGGTGGCTGTAAGGCGGACCTCACGCAGCACACAAACAGGAAGAAAGACAAATATAGTTCTGTGGAAATCGATGACACGAAAATGCGAAGAAATGTAAAAATAGAACAAGAATAAGTTTAGATATTACAGAAGTATTGTGAGTTTAAAAGTATATCAGTATAACAATGGAGGATATTCCGTACGAAGATACTAGCTTATACATGGCATAAAAAGGAGGACAGATCAAAAAGAAGGAGAGAGTATGGAAATTAGCCAACCCCATTACTGAAGTAGTTAAGGGGGAGATCACTAGTGGTCGCTTGACATTCAAGGGAGATGATTCTTACAGCATGGAGCGGGCGACCAACAAAGCGTGTCTGTCCGTGCGACCTGTGTGTACCCGCGTGCTGATGATGCATGCGGACGTGCACGTGTGGCTGGACAGGTGGGAGGCTGCACACGTGTCTGTGTTTCCATAACTTTTGATTCACATTCTGCAGACAGGAGTATGCTTCTCTCTCTCTTTCTCTTTCTCACATACACATATACATTCTGACTTAATCTATGATGATTAAATACAATTTAACTTTATGAGCTGTTGATTTCCTTTTGTGTATATCTTCTTGGAAATATATAAATATGTATTTGTGTAACATCCATACATGTCAGACTAGATAGGCAGGCATGGTAATGTTATTTATACATATTTCATTACCCCTGCATCCATTTGTATTATTCTGACCCAGGAATACATCTTTATAATCCATCCCATTCTGGTGTTTTACATATAAACAGGCAAGGTTATTTTTATTGTGGAAGATCCATTTATTCTCCTCTGTATGTACATATTCTTGACACAGAATAAACGGCCAGACAAACGTCTTTTCTCCTGTATGCTCGCCGCTGTTTACCAAACCTGCGAGCGACAGAGTAATAATCCAAAACTGCAGATTCATCGTGTCGGCCACTCTTCCGGTGTCGGCAGCCCCTTGCTTGTCCTATTGATTGTGGATTGAACAGCGGGGCTGAAGGCCTTATAATGTTTTCCAAACACGTAGCTCTTCCTTTAAAGTGCCAGCGTAGTGACGGGTGATCACTCGCGAATAAACAAAAATACTCTTGTAAAACGGATATGAAATACAAATGCTGAGTCTCTGTTCTGGGAGGTTCTTGGTGAACAGGAAGCATGTTGTTTATAGCCAAGAAGTCAGAGAGCGATTGATGAACGAAGAAATAGGATGAAGAGAAGGAGAGATGGAAGAAGACGAACGGCGGAATGTGTGATGGAGAGAAAGAGAGAGATGAGGGAAGTACGGATAAAGTCATGCAGGGAAAACTGTAAGGAATGAAAAATGGAAGAAAGAAAGGGCTCAATGGACAAGATAAGTATACTTAGGAAAAAGAAAGGAAATACATTTGTCTGTCCTCGCTGAACTGTCATTCCGTCTTTCTCTCTATTTCTTAAATCCGTCTTTCCCAAGTATGTCTTTGTCTGTCCACGTATCATGCGACTGATGTTATTAGATTGTCTGTTTGTTCCTTTCTGCTGCCGTCCACAGCCTCCTCATCCTCTTAGCTACTTTGTGTGTTTTTGCTGAAATTTATCTTTCACCAGTTTTTCTGTTTCGTGTGGCGAGCTTTGGCATTTGTCTATAGTTTAACTATTTTTAAAGTTCCAAGCTGATTTCTCACGAGACTTTCGCTCTTTGTTTTGGCGGGAACTGAACTGTCAACGTATTTTGTGGAGACGAAAAATTGTGCAGCTGTTCACACGAGTCTCTGTATGGAGGCAATCGAGTCGCTGACATTTCTCTCCCTCCTTTCTCTCTCTGTCACTCACCCCTCTCTACCTCTTTATTCGTTTACTTTTTTAAAGCTGTTAGCTGACTATGTAATGTCCCGGAAGTAAGGATGCGCATGCGTAGCTTCAGAACTCGTCTGAACGACGTCTGAAACGTGGATCAGACCAACTACGTACGTTGGAAAAATTGTTCCATCTACCTTTTGATCTACCATCCCTCAGCTGCATGGATAAGTTGGTTTATTTTAAACATGTTATTATGCATGCTGTACTATCCCTAATTTTTATCACCACCACCTCCAGCCTTTTCTTTCTTTTTTTTTTTTAAATATATATTTTTATATATTTCCTATCTTATAATATTTATGTTTCAGTTCTATCATTTTATCTTACCGATAATGTTTAGGTTTAAGATCATACATGAACACTGTATTTCGGCATTGGCTGTGTAGAGGACTTAGAATACATCCCATGATATATATATATTTAAAATATTAACATGTGGTCCCAAGTTTGGCCCAGCTTTCACAACATAAGCTTATCCATGCCAATGCAGGATGACATTCTGTAACCTCTGTCCTCGTAGAGTGACATTTGCAGAATTCTTTCTCCAAATTGAAAGAGCGGTGTTCACCCCGATTGTGCCAGACACTACCTGTCTTTCTCCTGCACGCGCTGCCATTTCATTCGAAGACAAAAGTCGCTCAGTGGTCGACCTTTCCAAACTCGACTTTGGCGGCTGCGCACTGGTCACAAGTGGAATGTCGGGATATCCGCTAATCAGCACTTGTCGCCCCGCATGCAGCCTCCGCATCTCCCCCGCCACGTGCAGGCCATCAGCCGCGGCCCCCCGTGCAAGTGGGAGGCGGGGCTGCTGCGGGTACCGATGGTCTTCTGCTGGGGCGTCAGCATCGTCCTCCTTATTGCCGGCGCCTCATGGCAGTCCACTCGGTACTCTTTGTTCTTTTCTCCTTAAAAAATGGATGTCTGTCCTTTAATTAAGGAAGAACTGAACTTCGCAGCACCTGAGATCAATAAACGAGACTTTTTCTTTCATCCTTGATCTTGCCATGCTCATTTTAGAGATAAGTTCTGGAAGACAAGTTTGATGCAGCTTTTGTCAACAGTGCCACATCATTAAAAGTGCACACAAAGGTTCACCGGGAACTATGCACTGTTCAGAAGCGTTGCTAAATAACTCTCTTCATTAAACATTAATTGAATGAACGGTGATTTTACTTTAATTGTTGCACAACAATCATCAAGTTTCAGCAGCAATGTTATAAAAGTACCAGCTCTGTGTCTGAGCTACCAAAACCTTTCCAAACCCCATGTTTCCCTCTCACCACAAATAAAAACCCAGCCTCCACCGCCATGGGCTTGAAGTTCCCGGTTTTATTGAGCTAATATCGTTCACCCGAGGAAGGTTCAGCTTCATCAATGAAATCCTAATTTCATAATCCGAACCTAATTCCTCAGAGACCTCTGCGTCTTAAAGCCTCACTTTGCCAATATCTATTGTGCATAAACTTCCATAAACTTCCATTCTGATAATTATCGACGGAAAATTGTGCTTAGGAGTAGAGAGCATTATATCGGCCCCAAGGATTTCCTTTGGTTTTCCTGGGATTTTTTTGTGATAGATGATGCTTATTTACAAGACGAGTGCAGAGGACGGGGCAAACCGCATGAGAACAGTGAACTGTAGTCACGCCTGCAGTCGCACGAGGAGTTGGAGGGCAAGTGTTTGCCTTGCCACTTAATGACTATGTTACCCGAGTCAACTGCACCCAAAAACTCAGCTCTTAAGGGCCGTGTTTTCTTGGAAACGTGCAGACATCGTTGGTGCTGTAGCCCCATAGCAAATTGACCAGAAGTGTATCAACACTAAGTGTTCGTCTTCTGCGAACTTGCGGCGAACTGGCTTCGACATGTGGACATAATAAGTTTTCACTTGATGCTGCTGCACAGACGCACCCCAATACCAAAAAATAAAATAATAATAATAAGATAACATCGTTTTTATCGTTGCTACCATGAAGACAACATTCAGCCATGCGTCTTCTGTTCTACATATGATAACTATTTCTTTCTCTCTGTCATAGTGGAATGTCAAATAATTGTTTTTCCGCGTGCGTGCGCGTATTTCATTTTGAATCTTCGTTGAAGTGTGTCTTCTTTGGTCTGTCACTTAAATGATTATTATTATTATTATTATTATTATTATTTCCTCCATTTCTTAGTTTTCTTCTATTGTTGTTGTAGAAGTCTTTGGAAACAGCCACACGACATTCCACAGCACAACATATTTTGACACGATGGAGAACACGACACCAAAATTGTTGAAGGTTTGGAAAAAGTCCAGCTGTTGTGGCTTTATCAGGGTTATTTTTCACACGAATGTGTCTTTACCGTAATCCTGTCAGCAAACACACCGCCGTACTTGTGCTCACTCTTATGGAATGAAGTTAAGTGTTATTGATGGAGGTCTTCACAACGGTTAACTCCACCTGTAACCGTTTTCCGTGGATTTTTTTCCAGACGGTAAGTTTTACCTCGGTGCCTGACAGAACAAGAGCGCACACAGCTTTCTTGGTGTGGCTTTCAGCAAATACATAAATAAATAAGGTTAGCTTTGAACCATAAGCGTCTGTAACAACTCAACTTCCCATTGGAACAAGGTTGTGAAGAATAACAGTCATGGAAGGAGTCAAGCACGCGCTGGAGTGTTCAGACTTGCGAGGCATGGACCGCTGAGAGCACGATCTATCAAGCCACCATACTTGCCGTCTTGCTACCCGGACTTTCGCTGTCTGAGCGGCCAACGGGCTTGAAAGCGGACTCCGCTAACAGGTGTTCACAATCACAGGAGGACCGGCGACATCTCTCTAACTGCTGTTGTCCAACGGTCTCCGAGTATTGGCCTGAGATCGTTTATCAGGTCTGTATGGCGTCTTAGCCAGTGCCCCTTACTTCGCTTCTGTGGCTATCCTTTTCATGTGGTGGGTAGCCGGTCATTACAGAACTGATCTCAAATGAACAATATGGTGTCTTGTTCACTTTAACAGGGTGGTGAAAGGTGGAGATGGAATGTAAAATTGGTTTAGACTGCTTGCGCTCTTAAGCCATTGTGTATTCATTTTTATTAGTAGTAGCAATAATGATAATGAAACAGAGCAAAACATGTCCTTGCTAAGCCATGAAGAATGAGCAAGGCATTGCATAAATTAATATATCTCGTACACGCACGCGCACACGTGTATATATTCGTCAATTTCTGCAATAAAGGCGGACTAAATGCAAACCTCGTGAACTCGCACACTACCAGCATGAACTCAAGGAATTTGGTGAAACTTAAGGACTACCATACGGAAGCATCTGCTTTCTAGAAGCTACAGCAGCAGGCAGTAAAAAGCTTTCCGCGGAAACCTATGAATTACCGCCGCGCGGAGAGAGAGAGAGCCTGCGCATGCGCACTGCTCACAATTTCCTTTTATTCCAGCGCACCAAGTCCTTTCATGCGCGCTCCTTTTTGTGTGTCGAATCTGATCCTTTTGATTGAATAATACAAGATAACAACCGCAAATAATCCCCAAACATTTTTAAACAAATATCATGACCTTACTGGGCAAGCAAACGAGTGCAATTTCTTACCTCGTGGTTCTATTAGAACAATTACACTTAGTCCCATAATGAGAGACAGTCAATTATGTTGTCTGGCTATAGTGTGTGTGTGTGTGTGTGTGTCTGTGTGTCTCTGTGTGTGTGTGTTATTCATGGCTTGTCCACGGCCACCAGGTGTCTGACGACACGTGTGTCACACGCCAACTACCACTACAGTGTTAAGTTGAATGATTCCGGTTCTCGTAAATCAGTGCAACAGTCTTTTACGTGTTTATTTATGTTTAGTTAATTTAAGGTTTCGGGTGTTTCGTGTTTATTATTATAAATAAGGCTGTTCGTCTTTCTTCTCTTACTCATGACCTACTGAGCAAAAGGTTTTGAGTGCTCTCTCATTCCTCCGCTCTCTCGTGCCATTTCCTATGTCTTCGGTTTCAGAAACAGACCCATAGATCTTGTTTAAATATCTCATTTCTGTCCATAATTATCTCCCTAATTATCATTGTGCCTGTCATGATAGTTACTGCGCCTTATTTCCGTTCCTCCATTTTTTGCGATTCCGAGCGTTAATGTAACGCCACCCGTTGAAACGGAGGGTTTATTTTTTTGGTAAGCGCTGCTGGTGTCTTGGCCTAACCCCTCCACATTTCTGTCAACATCTTCTCTTTTAAAGGACCGAGAGTTTGCCTCCCCCTCCACTGGCCATCGAGCGAGACAGAATAGCGGGATCTTTTGACTACTTGAGATTACGTAGGCAAGACAAGAGCACCCTCCTTGCCACCCCGTGCAGACAGTTCTCGCCGCCCTCGGGCTGTGCCGGCCGTTCGCTTGACTTTGATGTTTACATGAGGCAATGAGCTATAGAAATTGCCATCCGAAAAGTGGCAATTTGAAGCGCCCATGCAAAATGCAGAACGAACACACATACTTGCGCGGTGTCCAGCGCCCAGAGGCGGTTACAAGATTAAAAGAAAGCTCGGCACGGTTGGAAGTCAACCATATGTGGTTTCTTAAGGCTGTCTCTTTGAGTTTTCCGATTGTGAAAATTATAGAGAGCTCTCGATTGTGACGAGCAGGTAGAAGTGAGGAGGGGTAGTCAACGACGAGGGTGATTTGCCGCAAATCCTTGAGCAGCTCGTGAAGTGATGCGTTGTTGGAGTCCTGCCCTGCCATGTGCATGCCTTGTCTTTGATGACAGACCGTTCGTGGCTTGCAAGTGTTTGGAAAGTGTTTGGCTGGCGATGTGAACGTGGAGTGTTCCAGAGTAGCGCCCCCTTTCTTGGGCTGTGGGTGGACAGGACGTATCCACAAGGCCTGGGGGGCTAGGGTGACCGAGAGCATCAAGGGACAAAGGCCTGGATGTGTACTCTGACGTGGCAATGTGTGCGGTTAATTGTTAGTATTTGTTGTAGAGCTTAACTACCTTGTTGTTAGCCCTCGTCTTTACGACTGCTGTCACTCAGCACTGCTCTCGATCTTACAAGAAAGAGATAAGAGACATTGTAAATTTCCAAGCGGGACATTTATTCTCTCCCTAACTACCTCCTTCTCCATTGTCCTCCTCTCCCTCCTCATCATCATTTTGCACGCGTGAGTGAGTGAGTCAAATAAAATATAATTTTGAATTTGAACCATCCCCACATAATCTTCAGACAGTTCCTATTTCTAGAGAGGATGTCTCCCGACCTCCGGAGCCCCAGTCCTCATT
This sequence comes from Pomacea canaliculata, assembly GCF_003073045.1. Lineage (NCBI taxonomy): Eukaryota > Metazoa > Mollusca > Gastropoda > Architaenioglossa > Ampullariidae > Pomacea > Pomacea canaliculata. Next base: position 13,954,698 of record NC_037602.1, on the reverse strand, counting down.
GACTTCCGTGGAGGACACACATAATTAAGTACATAAAAGGAATTCCTGGCATTGCAAGTTTACGCATTTTTAATCCTTCATTTACCCTCACTGAAGCAGTTTCCAGGTCAGTTGAAAAAGATCTTAATTTCTCTGGTTGTGGGTTAACAGCAACACTCGGCAACAACCATCAACAGGAGTCAGCAGCAACAGTAAGTAACGGCCCCTGCAGCCAGCCACCACCATCAGCAGCATCTGCATGCAGCAAGAGTCAGAAGCAGATGCTAGAGCACCTTGTAGTTTCAACTACTTGAGTATGATGTCCCTTTGAAGGTGAAAGCCCTTTTATGGCATCAGCCTCATCCTGGGCCGTGATTCTTCTCAGACGATGAGCCTGACATCGCTTTACTGCCATGAGGCATCCAGAGACAGCTGGCCATTGTGTATACTGTGTAACAGCCTGAGATAACTATGACACCTGTCTCAACATGAACCTTTTTGAAGATCTTTGTTTTATCCTCCTCATTACTTACAGACACGACTTCTCATCGTTTTCAACTTATTTTACTACATACTGCGGTTGTGCTCATCGAGGGTTGAGTTCATTTGATTGCGAAGCCAAATTTCCTAATTTAATTAATACACGTGACAAACACACCCACTATCATGATATGCACCTTCATACATGTACACATATAAGTAAACACACTGACACACATTCATACAAACATACACCTTGAAACACACGTACATACCAGCAAGAGCACACACTCACACCTACTCCACTCAGACTTCACAGGATGAAAGAGTAAAGCAAGAGCAGGGGTAGAGACAGACGTGCTATGCCATAATGATTGTCTAAATGTAGTGTGGGAGAAGCAGGTGGAGTTGAGACAAACTGTTCTCGATATAACTTAAATCCAGTCTGGTATTAAACCTGTTACCAGAACATTCTGTTAGGGTCCACGAGGGGTAAATAGCTGAAACTGGAAACAGAGTCCTTGATGACACTAGACTGAGATGACCTGCGACCTTCTCTCTCTTGCCCCTCCCTCACCCTCCCTTGGTCCGTTGCTGATGGTGACAGGTACAGCGACAGACCGCTGGGGTCCAGCACCACCAGCTGATTGGTCAACCCCGCCGGCGAGCGGTTCCCAAGGAGCCGCAGTGAGACACACGGAGTCCAAACCCGCGGCCACTGCGATGCTGAGGGTTGCTGCCACTCAGACCCAGCATCTCACGGCGGGCAGCAGCAGCAGCAACACAACATCGGCGGCCACACAGACGTGAATACTTCACTGTGGTAGTGGTGGTGGTGGTGGTGGCAGTGAATGTGATTGTGGTTCACCTCCAGTGTAGAGAAAGCGACTTCACAAGTGTCCTCATTGGTTGCCAGGCCTCAGCGGCGCTGACATGTGTTCGTCTTAAGCCTTTCACTTCAGTTGAAAAACTTTTCCGCTGCTTTTTTTTCTTTTACTTTACCTTCTTTCCATCTTCTACTCGAAGCGACTCTTCATCGATTTTCTCTTCCGTTCTTCGCAACTACCACGTGCGAGAAACCATCGACAAAAGATGTGATCGTAAACAATCCTTTTTCTTCACATGCCTTTCCTTCCATGTCGATAAAGATCGATGCATCTATCGGAAACTGCTCTCTGCACACCACGTGACTCGTTCACTGCCTAATATTCAGATATCGGAGATCACGTGCGTGCACCGAAGAGTTCGCAGTGGAAGGTGGGAGGCTGAGGGTGACCTGCTCCCAGGCCCCAGGCCCTCGACGAAACATTGCGAGTGACGGACTATATCTTGTGTTGATGCTCGACTGTTCTGCGCCGCTTATTCCGCACATTCTGTAAGTTAAACTGACAAATATTAATACCCATACACACATTCATGACCAACCGGTATTATTTTTTCTCTCTTTTATCTCTGAAGTCTTAGATCTTTTTAATTCCCATGTTCTTTCTTTCTTTCTGTTTTGCATGGAGCGACGGATAAGTAGATTGATAAAATGTAAGCAGATATAAATAGGTCGATAGAGAAATAGATTGATACTAGGCTTTTACAAAAAACCTTTTTGTGAGCTCTGGAAGACACTTTCTCTTATTCATTTTGTCTACCTGTGTATTTTACTTTTCATTCCTCTGTCTTTCATTCGTTCCTTCATCCATCAGTCTACATGCATATCTGCATATGTATCTATTCTGCCAGATGATATTCTTTTATTTTTAATCTATTTCTTTTATACATGGGTAGTACTGGGTCAGATGAGAATGGATAGGGTGTGTTCGTGCGTGCGTGTGTGTGTGTGGTGATGTTATTGCTTTATATGCCTTTCATCTGCTTTGTGAAATGTCTAGCCTTGTGTTGAAAGGGCTTTCTACAGTCGAACAATAAGATCTCAGGTCACAGAAAGATTTTCATCGAGCCACTGAATTTATCCTTTAGTGAAGTTTCTGTTTTTATTGCACGTCAATGGCCCTTTCAGCTCATTTTTATATATATAAAAATTCAACTTTCTATCTCGCCCCTCTCCGCTCTGTCTCCAGCTCTCTACCTTCCTGCACTGTGAGTCAGAGAATAAACCTCCGTCCCTTTCTCTGCCAACATGCTCTCTGTTCACATAAGTTATTCTTCACAGCTGTAATCGGAGACTTCCAGGCAAAACAAAGGTCATCCGCAGACATAAAGTAGCTGACCCTTAACACCAAAACCCTCTGGCAGGGGACTGACTCGGGATATACTTCGGCTCTTCATAGAGACCAATCTCCGCTCCAAAAAAAAAAAAAAAAGAATCCCGCCCCCACTAAAAAAAAAAATCTTTGAATCGCAGCTTCATGAATAACTGTCGGGTGTATTATACCGCGACATCGACATTTTGCCGACCCGCTCCGCACCGCGCCAGTTTACGCAAGCAGTTAGTGGAGCTCTTGGCGCCGGGAAATCACAAACCGTCAATATCATAATGGGAAACTTTCCATCTTTCGGCATCCGAGGAAAAGTTTGTCTTTGATATCTTGCAGCCCGATTGAGCTCCGCATCTGTTCCGAGGTACAAGAACTCGAAAGACAAATTTTGGCCACGCCGGGGGAGCGATGGAGGAGAGGGGGGAGGTTTGGGGGGCTTGGGCTTGAGGGGGTGTGGAGCGCGAGACACGGACAGAGCTAGGGGCTGGGTGGTGGTGGCGGGCTGGGGGGTGTGTGAGTTTATTATGACAGTGAGCTATGATGTTTTCATAACATCTGTATTAGGCCATCCATACATCTCTCTCGGCTCCTCTATTTATCTACAGTGGCGGCGCTGCGGTACCAGCACTTGTCGCTTATGATGTTAAGTGACTTGCCTGTTTCTGTTGAAGAAGTTGTCAGATAGAGCGCTGATCGATCTTTTTCGCGCAGAAATCCTGTAAAAGCCTTTCCCCTCCCCTATCCCGTTTCACAGAGTTGCACAAAAAAGTCGGTGAAATTACAAGGCTTTTAAAACACAAAGTTCTCTTACCATCCTTTAATTTAGTAAAACCAAAGGTTGTAGGGTACTTGATTTTTATAATGTTGTAAGGATATAAATATATTATTTACGTTTTTACTTTTTATTGTATTAAAGTATTCGTCGTGATATTCCATTATTTTTCTTTATCTTCCTCTTCATCAGTCTGTTGCATCGCCTGATGTTGGCAGATGACTGATTTATTTGCGGATCCAGTTATGTGTCACGATCGAATTCTTACTTTTGTTTTCCTCTGTTAAATGTGAGATTTCACTAAATGTAGGGGTCCACTTTCACTCCATATAATAAATCATTCCTAATCTTCTCTGGTACCAAAACTGCCATTTCCTTTCTAGAACCACTCTTCACTACTCAGTGGCTAATACGCGACATGCAAGATGACCAAACTGTAAAAACTCATGTTAACTCCAGACGAAAAAAATTAATCATAGTTATCTTCTTTTTTTTGTGTTCTCTAACTCCCCCTTTTCCTCCCTGTTCCCTCGCCTGGGGTTTTTTTTTTCTTTCTTTCTTTCTTTACTATTTCTCACCTTTTCGCTCTCATTTTTATTCACCTTCTCTCCCTTCTGATTTGTCCCTAACACTCTTCTTTGTTCATATTTTCTTTTGATGTCTATGAGTATTTCTTTTGGTTATTATCTATTCTGTTTTTGTATTTTCTGCCATTTTCTCTCTTTTCTCACACTTTCTCTCTTACCTCTCTCTTATTTTCATTTTTCTTCCTCCCTACAGTATTCTTTCTCCGTTCTGTTTTTCATTTCTTACTTGCTTCATCATCCGGGTGTTGCTCGTTTTAGCACGTGATCTGTCCTCAACTCTAAGTGTCTTTTAACTCTCCAGAGCGCGTGGGCCATAAAGAAGGAGGCAGTGACAAGCAATGGCACGCTCCCTTCCTGCGCGCACGTCCATGCCCACCGTCAGCAGCGCCAGCCACCACACAGTCGCCTCCCTGGACTTTTAAAGCCGCGACGATCCTGAAGTCAACAAGAATGGCGCTGCCTCTCTTATCGACAGACCTGCTGGACGGCGCTGTGGATAATATAAGAGAACAATAAGTACCAGCGGTGCTGTCTTCATTTATTTGTGTTGCTATTTTTAGCTCTCCTTGTCCTCGCCGACGACCGAGACGGTTGTTATTTTTGTGGGACGTCTTCCAGTCAAAGTCTCTGCCAAGCACTGGCTGACAGGATAGTAGAATGTTTATTTTTTACCTCATTATCTGGAGTAAATAAAAAACGGTATACAAACCTGGTATTAGTGGCAATGACATCGACAAGGCCAATGTTTGGAGACTGAGAACCTTCGTCCTCGCCATCGAGCATTGAAGACCTGAGCTGCTGAGTCTGTGTCTTCAAAATGAGACAAACCTGGACATACGCTTTCATCATCTGCTGCCTTGTAGTGCATGGTAAGAAATTATTATTTTATTATTATTATTATTATTATTATTATATTATTATTATTATTATTATTATTATTAAGTTGCGTGTGTTTATGGATTTGGTTGTGCGTTCACTTGTACGAAAGGCAAAAGCACAGAAGGTGCAATTTGAAAATAATTTCTTGCTCCTCGATTTTCCCCACTTTTTATTACTAATCAAACCTCACCCCTTGGAGACTGTACCTCGTGATGTATTAATAGTCTGTACCTGGCGCCATTTCTGCCACTTCGCTGTTTTTAAAGAACTCGGCTATGCAGTCAAGATAGCTGTGGTCTGAAGATGCAGCTATCCCTGAGGTACCTATGGACAAAACATAAACAGGCTTAGATGCGCAGGTCTGGTGATATAACCTGACTTTATTGTGTTCAGTATGAAACTACGGTTTTCATCCTAATGTTATCGTTGCGTATTTTAATGACAAGTACCTTGGAGGTTATTGTAAGTCCCTGCTTGCGATGTATTTTATCTCTAGCTCATAGTGCAGTCTAGTCATCTTTGGAAGGCATCTACTTTTCAAAGGCTTGATTTCTTAAAATTTTGTAGTCGGTAGTTATCAATCTATCGACCACGCACTATGTTTCTCAAAAAGTCCATACATCATTTATAGTGAAAAAAATTTCTTCCTTTTCCTAAACTTTTATACGGAAGCCCAAGGTTTCTAAAGACAGTGACCTGGATACTTTCCTTTGAAAATTATTTTATCGCCTTCTTTTCCAAAAAATAGGTCAGCTGACAGTGACGCAAGCGAATTTGCGTCAACGGTTTTTTATGAAAGATTTCTGGTCACAAAGCTATTTATAGACTTTTGTTTTATTCAGAGAACTGTCGCGACCATGTGGTGCTGACCCTGGCGCCATCTTGAGAGCACCTCGGTACGTCTCGTGAACCAAACTCACCCTGACCTTTACAGGTTGACCCCGCGCCGTCAAGCGCCGCTGTTTGGTCTCCTAATAACGGAATGCGACTTGCATGCAAATCATATTTTTAACATGGACGAGCTTCGTTTTAATACATCTAAGGCTGAGATGTTTTTAATTTAGCAAGAAAATGTTGTCTGGTAATGGTGTTACAGCGCAGCTGTCGATGTCGTCTGATTTAATCGTACAGATGCAAAAATCTGTTTCATATTATTTAGCAAATGTACTTTATGGAAATTGGAACTGCTTCATCTATTACTAATGACTGGATGTAAAAGTGTTTTTCTGATTAGAAATCTTGAGTGTAAACAACCACATGCGTCAGTGTCAGATTTTTTTAATAGAAAATTTATCTTGAACTTGATATTTTTTTAAACAAAAAAGTTTGAAATACTTTCTGCATGGATTGAAGATATCTTTCTGTCATTCGCTCGCTCACCCTTACTTAATTCCTCTCTCTCTCTAGCACACACACACGCATATACACCCACACGCATGCACATAGAATGGAAATCTAGCGCGAGGGGGAGAGAGAGAAGGAGGCGAGCGTAGGCAGAAAGCTAAAATTTGGCAAAAAAATTGAAAGAACTAAAATTACAGGAAATGGTCTATTTTACTGAAACGCACTCAGACTCTGTTAGAGCCGCTGATCTCATCAGTGTCATTTGAAGCTGGGTGCACACTGCGCATGCGCCACATGGGTCACGTGCTGAAAGTGCACTTCCCGCACTCAGACGTGATCTTTGCTGTTGAAAGGTTGGAAATTCCTACACGACACAACACTCGGCGTCAGATAAGTGGCTATCAACGGGCGATGTTTATGCTTTTCTCATCTGCCTACCTTTCGGAGGCCCAGGGATGGAGCCTCTTTTTTAAAGCCGAGATGACATTTAAACTACACGAAAAAAAGCTTAAAAGTTTATCAAGTTCTTTTATTTGCTTTTGACATTCGGTAAATGTTTAAACTGCAAAGTGTGGCAGTGATGCTCGGGCTGTAAGAAGATTGTTGTGGTAGATAGGTGGGGAGAATGAGACACGGCTTGCATGTTCCTCTGGTGATAAAAGTACAATCTTCACACTAGGTTGCTATATAGATATTATATATATAGTGTGTGTGTGTCCATAGCAGGCAGCACCAGAGAGATACATTCCTACTAGCGCTAACTCTACCCGGTCGATACCCGGGTTGTGCAGCAGACTTCCTCAAGTTAACCAGCTGCTAAATTGTTGCCTAGTCTTAACACACATCATTTTTTTTATTTCTTTTTTTACAGATATCGATATAAGCTGACAGCTAAATCTTCTTTGTAAACTTCAGCGTCTTAGACACAAACGTTTGTGAAAACCGTTATGGGAAAAGAAGGTATTTTACACCTGTAATTATCCCTTGGCACAAAATCTCGAGCGCGGAAAATTGATGTTTCAGCAGTGTACCCGGAAATAATTAAACAATAAGTCGTCTGCAGCAGCAGCAACCTCACAGCTATTGCCTCGAACTTTCGCTTTCGACAGCTCGTATTATTTTCTGTACCTCACCTGACATTTTTTTTTCTTGTCACATACGACAGAGGTCACTGGCGGGTCACCAAACTAACTTCCGACTCCTGCTCGGGTAGTCTACGGGCATGTTTATTAAATCTTTTGTAAATTGTTTTGACTTTGAGACGTCCATTGGTGATTTCAAGTCAGATCTTTAAATCTGCTTTCCTCCTACAGTCCAGTATTTATTTAAAGGTTTGGGAAAGGACGGCAGGGAGGCAGAGGGATTCATAAAATGTTGTCCCCTAAACACCGAAGGAATGGTTATTTCTCTTCTTCATACGGTTAGTCATGAAAAAGGAACACATTTCACTAGACGAAATCAGCTCCATTCCTTCCATTTTGCACACGCTGACTCAACTACCCCAATTTCATATTTTGTGAAAACTTTTCACCGATCAAAAAGTTTATCTGATCTCGTTGCACGTTAACGTGCTTAATGTCATCACCAACCGTCTTTCAAAATTCCGGTAAAATTACAACACGAGAAGATAGTTGTGGTGTAAGTTCATTTCTCAAAAAGGTCCTGCTCATCCGATGTGAATTAAGAGAAATAAACAGTTTGCGCTCACAAGCTACAGGGGAGACAACAATAATGTTCAGAACTCCAACTAACTCCTCAGTTGTAACGACTTTGTTTAATCACATGCTCATGGCTGATTTTTTCCACCTATTTGATTTGCTTTCTAGAGAGGCACCATAACAAACAAACGGGAGACGACAGCGGGTACATGTGGCTGCTACCCTCTTGTCTTCCTCCAAAGGCACTTGGCCTTTTAACGGACGCGCCACGAGTGAAATAGAATCTTAGCTGGGATCTCGTGGCCCCTAAAGGCTTTGTTTAACCAATATGCAAATGAACCCGGTGGTAAAAAGGGTGTTTTACAAGTATTCAAATGTGTGCTAATGTAATCTTTACATAAGCCAGCATTCAAATTGCCCTCGCGCTGCAGGTTTGATGTGGGAGCGAAAGCAAACCTTCCACCAGCCGCAATTCTCTGTCTTTTTTGGTGGCAGACTCGCGAAAAACTAAATTCTAACTTCAGTGTGTAGGCTGCGTGTAAAGTTCCTCCACAAGCAATTGAGACTTTTTGCCATGTTCTTAATCTTGCGAGCGACCTTAAATCTTTTAGTGATGGTACCTTTATTCCGAGCCCTAAAATGCATGATGTTATCTAATCAACACATGCTGAGTGCTTGAGAAAAAAATATTGTATCAAATAAAAATCCGACTGTGACATTTCAAAATACTTATTGTGTCATCTGATACCGGGATTTAATAATGGGGTGAGCTTTTATAGCTCAATCTCCCAGACAAAGCCAGGCTCTCTGCACATTACAAACACAAAAACACAATACAGACAAAATGTCTGTGGTTCTGTAAAGTTAAAGGGAATGCAGGTCGTTCTTCTGCTGGATGACATTCATGGACCAAGATAATGATGAGACATGTACAATCATTAGATTGGAGCAGAATAGATAAATAATCAAACTGGTCGATCACATCGTCAGGATAGTATCCAGATGATCACAAAGCAGAAATTACAGTACACTGTTGAAACACATGATGCTTGGCAAGTCTACCCCGGGGTCGAGTTGTAAAAAATGAAGAAACTGTCATATAGTGTTAGCCAGAGAGGATTAACGGCGATGAGAGAGCTTGATGTTACCAGAGGAACAAATAAAAAGCCACAGGCAAGTAAACAAACATGATTATGTCAGAAAAAAGTGCAGGTGGGAACAACAAGCACTACAAGCACAACAAATCCAAGAAAACAAAAGTGCGGAGAACTGACCCTCTCAAGCCTCTCTCAATATTTAGCATTTAGCACTGAGTTCACATAGAAAGGTATAATGATCGTTCTCTACAGGCTGAATGAACATCCACGAGACGGTAAACGCTGTCAAATGAAAGTTCTAGAAAGTTGCCACTGGCTTGTGTCGACTCTTTGGATTCGTTCACTCATGGCTAAAGCGGGTACCGTGGTTTATTAATGACAGCTTTAAACTCATCTCATGGTTACTGTGGCGATGCTAAACGCTTCAAGACTTACGGAAGAGCTTTGTTTAAACAAATTCTTTGTTCAAAATTCTTCTATCCGTTCTTACATGCGTTCATGTTACATGAAGAATTTATGTTTCCTGTTTCTTAGAACTGTATAAAAGCGATTCGAAGAATGGATAAGAATTTCCGCGAAGCTAAGCCATGATACTTTTAAGTTCTACTTAGGAACATTTTCTTAGAACAGATGGTTACATTGGTAACGGCAAACCACTGGTTTGTAGCCAAAGAGTTTTGTTGACATGCACTTTCGTGTGTCAGTCGTGACAGATAACTGTTCATCATCCGGGCTGTACCTGGGAAGCGAACGCATGCCCCTTCCTACGCCAACTGAAGAAAAAGCATCATGTTTTTGAAGTAACAAGTGGTGTTCAAACCTGTGAACATTCCATGCATCTTTACCCCACTGCCACTTTACCACCGCTGTATAACTATGACTTCAGGGGTAAAACATCTCCGAGGTCTGACCACCGCTTATCATTTTGTATACAAGACCCTTGTCCTTGCGTTCCCGGTGTTGCCCCGGTACAACCACTTACCCTCACTTCATAGCCAGCTCCTCAGATTTTCTTTCTTTTATTCTATTCTCATTTCCTTCAATCACTATTTTCAATGTCATCTTGCATATCCTTCTTATGTTGTAACCTTTCTGATGTTTCCTTTTTCCCCTCAGATTTCGGAGGTCCATTTCTATTTTCTAACTGATGACAATAGAGGATCTTTTACACAGCAGCGTGAGCGATACGTTGATTAACATGTAAAATGGTTTATTTTATTTCTTGTGTTGTGTAGAATATGGTAGATGGTAGACGATACTCTAGCAAAATGGAATTTTTAATGGAAAGAAAATAATCCAGACTGCTGACTGAGCACAGTCTGAAAAAACCAGATGTGAGTATGCGAGCGAGTGAAACAAAGAAAAAATATTAACACATGATCATAGGACTTTCAGTTGCTGTGCAGCAGAACAATGGATTCTTTCCATTTCTATTTCCGCCACCTACTCACCATCCAATCCTTTAAACGATTACTAAAAACCACATCTCTTCCGTGAGCATCACTCCTAACAGCCCACATAATGCTAGTCTCTTTTCTAACCTTTCCTTCACTTTTTCGTCTTTTGACTAGTTCGCCTGCTCGTCTTCCTCTGCAGATTCTCCAAACTCTCAACCTTTTTATTGTTTGTAATCCGATTCCTCTCTGTGTCTTCTGTGTGTTGTCTGTTATTACCCAACAGTCCTTTGTTTATCCTTCTGTCCTTTGTATTCTGTCCATGTCTCGTTCTTGTCTCAAGCGCTGAGAACAACTTCATGAGTGTGGTGATGCAATATTATTACTAAAACTGTGATCAGCAGATATTTCTTTCAGGAAATGTTGTTGACCTTATATGGCTGCACCGATCTTACTGTGTTCCCTTTCTTTGCTGATAGTCTGACCATTAAGTATTAAGAATTTGTCGAGAAAGTTTTTTCGTGTAAGCTGACGATAGATTTTTTTTATGGCAATAACAATTGTTGCATCTTTGTGTAGCCGTTATTATTGAGTTTCTCCCTTCCCTGCTCCCCTCGTCTATCTCTCTGTCTTTTCTTTTTGGATCTTGCTTTTTATTCCGGCTGTTCAGCCACTCACAATTATGTGTAATGATGCATATAAAAGTAAAGTGTACGCTTGAAGTTAGCTGGAAAATAAGGGACAATGTTCCATAGCTGACACGCATAATTGGCTCCACACCGACACTTGTGCTGCGGCTTCAGAAACATAAAACAGGCAAACTAGCTGTTAGTATTTACTTGACAAAAGAAACATGCTTCTGGAATGATAAAAAGAGGAACACACTTATCCAAAGAGACTATAAATAGATATGATGAGGTCAGAAAATGTAAACCAAATTTATTTATCGTATGCTATATGTATAAATAAATATTTAAAGAGAAAACTTTTAATGTAGTATTTTTCCGTTATATTCTATTAAATAACTCTAGCAGTTTTAGAAAACAAATTTTTACTTATATGACACTGACAAATATAGTGACAGTGTGTGTGTAATTTCTAGGGATGCGAGATGGTCACGTGACGATGATTGGATAGCAGCTGCAGTCTTGATGACGATGGCGTGCATGGAGTCTCGACCTCTCAGTCTCATACAGGCTATTTGGAATTATCCGTTAAGTTCATTATTCGTCAAATGAAATGCCCTTTTTTTACAGCCAGAATCATTGATCAGCGGGCGATGTGTTGCCTGTTATTTGAGGACAGAGATGCCGTGGTGTGGATGCGCTGGTCATGGCGCCACTTTACACCTTCAAGGGACTGCACTCTGCTGGCACAAAATGAGTGAATGCGATCAAAGTGCATTTTAGAATTCGGCTGCTGATAAGACACAAACAATAATTCGTGTAAAGAATATTTTCTCATCCTGTTCGAAGCAGCTGGAAATATAAGTTATATATCACTTGCGGGCAAGATGGCCAGAATCCCAGGATCTTCATCCATAAGTACAAACAGACACAAAGACAGACACAACTCTGTATTTTCTCTTATTTGAGTTTCAGAAAAGAATATCTACAACATGCTGGTGTCTGATATACATACTAAAGGCTAAAGTTTCCTTGTCTATAGTTTTTTTTCTTTCTTTATTGTTGTCGAGATAATTGAAAACAAGTAAAAGAAATGAAACAAAACTCAAATTCTTTTATTTAGGGTCTTGTTCACAAGTCTCCTTAGAGACTTTCTGTGTTAGTGTGTTAAAATAACAAGAAGGAAACGACGGGGTGTACGTTGCCATGGAGACGTGATTTCATCTGAACCCGATACGAATATTGTGCTGCCACTTCCTTTTTCTTTAAATTGATGAGCTACTTTGGCTAGTTGGAGACGAACAAGCAAGGTGGACAGAATAAAATCTCAAATTTAGTTAACATGGATAGCAGACGACTTCAAGTTGAGGATGTCTAGCTATGAAGGACGATCTGCCTGGCCTGTCACATACTTTGCCGATATTACACCTTGAGAATGAGCTCACGGGTCTAAATTCCTTTCCACACAACAAAAACACTGAAGGTAAAACGTGTGTTAAAAACTAAATATAAATCTCCTTATTCTCGCGTTCTAAACCTCGGCATCACTTATCCCAAGAAGTTGATTGGCTGCTGTCAGTGCAAGTCCGTCCTCAAAGACAGCCGAATGTCCTGAGCACCGCTTTTTGTTAGAACATTAAACCGAGATATTGAGCTCGTGGAGGCAAGCACCAGGAGTCTGGAACTGTCGGTGGCCCAGATAAGCAGACGCTTCGAAGTGTAGTCTTCACGGGGGAAGGCGCTCCACGGGATGACTTCCGGTCCGGTAGACGATCAAACATCCTTCTCGAAATTTTCTCCAGCTAGGAGTGCACCTGCGCCTGCATGAAATAGTCCTCTCTCTACGTGTTTGGACAAAGTACTTTTATGATAAGATAACTATATAGACTTGCTTTCTTTTAAACCTTGTTCAGAAGTCTCACGTGAGCTGTGTGCTTCCCTTTATGATATGGACATGCGCAGCCGCAGAAAATTGCAAATAGACTTCGAATTTTAGGGAAAAAAATGCACTTTTCCTAAAGAAACTTTTTAAATTATAAATTTAATTAACTTTTTACAAGAAAACGCGCTTGTTTTGCAGCTAGAGCATGATCAGTGTTGGTCAGGTCAACGTGCTTAAATAACAAAAACTGAGGTGGTTGGCCTTTCTTGCGCCGGCACGAAGCTGGATCACGTGATTTGAGTCAGCTGACCTTTAGGATAGTGCAAATGCTGCTAGCAAACCATGGACTCGAGGAACTGATAAAAAATGACTGTACAAATGAACATAACAACTTAGCCTTTTATTTATTACTGAGCGCTAAGTAATTAAAGCGTATTTAAGTCCACAAAAAAGTTTGTCTATCTTTATGTATTTCTGTTAAAAACTAAATTTGCGGGCTTTTTCAGACTTTAAAAAAAGTAGTATCCCGTGTCAGCCCAGAGGATGCAGATTTCGGATAGAAACCCTTCTCGCCCCAAAAATCTGAAGGAAATAGGAAACACTGTAGCCAATCAAATAACTTGGCTGTTTCCCTGGTCACGGGTTCTTCGGACTTTAGATTTTATTCAGGCAGATGGTTGCGTGAATTTTAATGAGGACCCTTGTTAGAGGAAAAACAGCTCCAGGCTCTGGTTCGTTACGAACCAAAAGCCATTTTCCTTTTTTTCTTTTTTTTTTTCTCTTCTTGTTTCTCCCTCCTTTCCTATCAGCGGAGGTGACGTCGATGCAGACGCATGCTACAGAATGACCGACTAGTCGAGCCTCCACGAAAGATGATCGAGACTACAAGAAAGTGGATGTTAAGGTCTGGGACACTCGAGGTGTCACCTTAGCGCGATCCATCGCCTTTTAAGTTTAAATCAAGATCTTCTTGGGCTCTCCTTTTTACCAGCGCACTTTGCCAGCGATGTTAGCGGTCGGCACACGAACCAGACCTGGCATCTTTTTGTTTCCATAGCAGAAGTTAACTCCAAAGAAGTGCGAGGAAGGGGGATAAGTGATGGAGTGGCTGGTGAGGGGAGGAAATAGTTAAGGAACATGTTTTAAAATATTTCGCTTTTGCCCTAACCGTACGTCCCTGTGCGCCATCCACACAACATGTTTCATCGTGCCAAACCTCGCAGATTCACAACCCGGCTATTTGATTGTGTAACCAGCTGATTTTTAAGCCGTCTCCAGCCGCAGATCAACTGGACCCTGGAGCACAGCTGTCAAGAACCATATTTCTCCACCTTCTGTCGCCCACACACTTGTCAAAGGTCTGCTCCAAAGCTTAAAACTACGTTTACCTTCCTTCTCAATGACAATAAATAAGGATGCAGAGTGCGCTTCCTGACATACAGTTCTTCATATCAGTTCCAGAGACTTACTCGTCCAGTTTACTACCCTGAAAAACGATTTTAAGTGTCAGAAAATTAATATTAATATGATAAAACTATAATAAACTTAATGCTAATATAAATGATAATATACAACTAAGAACGATTTTGAATACTTTTGAAAATAATAAAACGTATTTAAATCCCACATTTTCAATGGTCAAATAGCAAAAATATGTTTGTTTTTTAAATTTTAAATAATGCAAATGATACACATTCGTCAAAGATTTTTAAATGAGTAAGTCCTTCGTTAAAAAAAGTGAATGAGATACGCAAGTTTTACTCTCCTTTTCCCTTCGTTCAGAGGCTGAAAGACAGAAGCCTTGTTTTCTTCTTTACTGCGGCGGAAGGTTCTTTTATATCGTTTCCCGTTAACTAAATTTTGCCATGGGGAAATAAGGCAATGTCGGTGCAATTTGCGAAAACGTTTGTGATGTTGTGAGCGATGTGGTTTCGATGCCAGGGCCACCGTGCCTTTCCCATCGCCTCTCTCTTGCCCCTGTCCCCACTGGATCGCCGCCACTCTTCGTCTTCAGCCAGCGTGTAATACGTTTAAAGTGCGCAGTCAATGCAATTTCATTTTCGGATGATAGCAAGTATCTTTCATAAACAATCGGATGGATAAGAGGAATCTTACAGAGCGCATATCCCATTGCCTGTTGGCCGGATTCAAGCCATTTACTCGGAGCTTCAAAACCATATATTCTTAATCTGCTTTGACTAAGCTAACAAATATAAAAACTATTTCATAGACTGTAAAATGACATTTTGCTTTTCGTCTACTATTGATGGTACTTTGATTTGCATAAAATTTCAAAATTTTAAAAGCAAATTTGTTTTTAAGTTATCTTTTCAAAGACACTTCAAGTCCTAAAAAGCACATCTTCCAAACAAACTTTAACATTTTGTAATGGATCTTTGAAAGGTTGTGTAGACCTTTGATCATAATTTGTTTTCTTTGTTCTTTTGATCTTTTCCATCCATCTCTTATTGATACTTTACTTTTTCTCAGTGTTTTGAATGTAAGCATAATTTTTGTCTGAGCCCGCACTTACCCTAGCAGCACAGAGCGCCGAAAACATGATTATGGGTCCCATAGAAAGTATGTGGACCCACGTCCTTCGCACCAGGGGACCCATGTATGTTTGGCATTCTTTGATGCTAGATTAAAAATATGTCCAATTTTCTTTTGTCATAAAAGTGTTACCAAATACCATTAGTCTTTAAACAAGTAAAAGTCAAGTATTCACTGTTTAAAATACATTTTCCTATAATTAAGTCCTTATTTTTCTCAACTTTTCTTTCATTTAACATTATTCATTTTTATTTTAGTTTTTCCATGCAAGACAAAATTACTCACTTTAAACAATTTCTAAATTATTTCTAAATTTATTTAAATCAGCAGCTGTTTATATATACATATCTCTCTGCTATGATGGTCCTCATGTTGTTATACTCACATCTTTTCACTATAGCCCAAACCCAAACCGCGGCCAAACCTATCCCTAACTAACCTCGATCCTAAGGCTAACTTTTATAGTAACCCTTCTCCAAGACTTCTCAGAACAGCATTCTGGCACACACACACACACATAAAACGCACTGAAAGCAAACAAGTCAACAATAAAGATGCAAAAGTAAGTCTTATTTTTTTTATTAAAAAGGTACATTAAAATCTAAGCCTTTACTTTCGAACAGAAACAGAATAATCGCTTGTTTGTCACTGTATGACAGGGGCCTCACAAAAGCAAAGTAGCAGTGAAACTGTTTCATTGTATTCTTATCGGCAAGTTGCTCAACAATAGGAAAATGAAAGTCTCCAGTTGTCATCATTAACTAAGGGCTTTCAAGTCAGCAGCACACTGCAAGTAACCTCCGCATCTTGTCTACAGTATACAGCCCGCGAGCACAAAGGTGGTTTAGGCACAGAAGAGCTTTAGATGTGTCCCAAGGGATTTGAAACCCTTCAGCTCATCTTGCCACAAAACAAGATTTTGTGAGGACTTACAGCTGTGTTGTATTAGTCGAACAAAGAAGGAACTCGGACACATGTGTAGGCTGCTAGACAAACACTGCAATAATTACAATTCTGTCCTGCGAATCGTGGGGGCTGGCAGAGTCGATGTGGGTCACCGTTGCACCCAGCACTGTTAGCAAGTCCAAAAACACAAATGAGCCCTAGCTCCCATGGCTCTTCTGTTCTTGAAGTCGCCTCCCGCTCTGGGAGACGTCACTTCCTGCAATCGATGGGCGGAGGTGCCAGGGTTCACGGGACCTTCACACGAGACCACAGATTAATCTTTGTGAGCTGTGAACTCTTCCCACCTAACGTCCACCACGATCTGCCGCTCTTCTCGCTGGTCTTCCACCATGGCGTCCCCCCGAGGCCAGCTGTGCCCACCACGCATTCCAGCAGTCGCGGCGGATGTGGCCACAAACAGCGGGACATCATCGGTTCGTATGAAGGGGAAGATAATATCGAGCAGCTGAACTGTGTCAGCAATCACTTCCAGTCATTGCCCGGTTGGCGACTCTCCATTTCGCTATCGGATGTAGTTTCTACAAATTGTTTCTGGAGCAGTAGAGGGGACTTTTATCTTGTCCTGTGTTTGTTCATTCTATTTTTTTTAACCAAGAGCTTATTTTGATTCTTCTGGGTTATTATCCCATTCGCTTGTACTTGATTTTAATGAATTTACGGGCAGATTTTGCTTTGTTCCTAATTTGTTCTTGTGATATTTAAATCATTAACTATTAAATCATCACACGTTTATCTAAAGTAAATAAACGGATCTTTGCTAGGGGTTAGCGATGGGACGCTTCTCATGGACATACTAAAGGACAAAGACATGATTGTTTATTTATCGATGGCTGAAAAGTGCAAGACTGATTTTCACTCATCCTTCGTCCTCATAGAGGGAAATAAAAAAAGATACGAATGCATAAAATGCAGATGATGATAAGGGTTTGTAAAAAGGTGAAAATCATCACATTTTGTAAGCAAGATGTAATTCTTATATCATATAAATGGAGGCAAAGTATTAGCAACGGAAATAAACCATCTTTGACTAGACAAGGATAAAAAGACTTTTAACATTTAAGTTCCTTAAGATTAGACAGGATTCAAAAACAAAATATTGTTAAGTGCTGTACTATGAGGCAGAGGTCAAAGACATGCAATAGGTGGTGAAAGAGAAGACAGAAGTCAAAGACATGTAATATTATTAAGTGTGATAAAAGTAAAAAGAAAAAGAGGAGAAAAAAACATTTGTCGGATTTCATGTTTATCGTGTTCTGGTGATGTCCGCTCACTGCTTCAGCGCCAACGAACTTTGTGGACACTACACACGGACACAGGGATGCGCAACCGCCTTTTCTTCTGGGATCGTCTTCCCCTGGCCTGCCATAAAGCGGCGGTTACGACACACGCAAGCATTGTCGGCACACACACCAAAAACATTTGTCGAGTGCTCGTTCCAGCAATCGAAGTTAACATTTCATGAATCACCATTTTGTTTTGTAATCTGAGGTAAATAAAAGGTCATAAAGTATCACAAGAAATCCATAGCTGTGCCGAAGAGTTGTGTATAAACAACAAATATGTGGACAGAGAGACAGATAGAAAAAAACATGAGTGATGTAAGGATGTTCTGGGTAAAATGTTGCCGCACATTAAATCATTGGATTTCTCCTTTGTAACCTCAGCCTTACAGTAGTGTACAGTGTTGTTTACTTCACCCACAATGACGTCGGCAATATTGCAAAGTCTTTCTTTGGTTCTGTTTTCTTTCTGTTTGTCCTTTCTTCGTTCGTTCATTTATTTCGTTTTTTTTTTCTTTTTCTTTTTTCATTACATGTTTATACTTTCGTCTATTTGTTTGTTTCTGTTATTGTGCTATCTTTAATGAATTTTCTTTTTTCTTTCGCAGTATGTCTCTCTGTTTGTAAGCACAGTGTCACACTTTCAAACTTCAATGTCATACCTCTACAATGTTCTCAAAAGTTTATGTTTGAGGCTTACACTATCATTTAGCGTCTTTGCAGCTGTGGATGGAGAGACTCTACACACCTTCATCTCCGTTCACTAGCCTACAGGTACATAAATTCGCTTTACATGACGAGCTTTGAAAGGTGATGCCTTCAGAGCCTCCATATACCCTTATCTCCAGTGTGTGGAGACTAGCACTCAGAGACCCCGGGTAGCGATGGCTTGTACTTACTTGCTTTATCTCTCTTGAGTTGTGCTCAGAGTGATCTATCCTGACCACCTTATTAGACTGCCGAGTAAGTAACTGCCATTTGAAGGGTTTATTCTTTGGTCTTAGCGACAGTCTGTTTCTGGCCCTCGTGACGTCACCATCACTCGTTTGGCACCTTCACTCCCTGCTTTTTGCTCTCCATCCATTAACACTTGCTACATCACATAGCTAAAAATAGCAGTTTCCTCATTGTCGATACCTTCGATGTCACCATCTGATCAACTCCCTAGGTCTGATGCTCTGTGGTTTTATAAAGCGCGTGGTTTCTAGATGAAAAGAAGTTTTTCGCTTCGTCATGCAGAAAAAAAAAATTCCTCAATCTCCGCGATTTCGTCGATCATAAATCTAGGTTTTACTTTCTGTTTTATTGTTTTACGCTGTCTGTTGCTCTTTTTGGTAGAGGGCAGCACTGGCCGGCAGTTCTATGGCGAGTCTTACGTCACTGGGTCAGAGTGCGGGCCTCGTGATTGGCTAATGAGTGACCTACTGACAAGCAGTCTTATTCAAACACAGGCCTGTCGGTTGAAATGTTGCTTAATTTGGGCTCTAGATCTTCAAGACCTCTTACATGATTGTTGATGTTTACAATAAAGGTTTATACTACTTTTATATTTGACCCTGTTGTTCATTGCCATTCATCTTTTCCAAGGAATTCTCCTAAAACCAAGAAAATACCGATAGTTTATAAAAGAGTTCTTCAAGCAACATTTGTTGGCTTGACTTTTGATCAGTCTTAAACATTTTTGATAATTTTTCTGATTTTTTTGACAAAGTATGACATAAATCAAATTATTCCAATAGTAAACACATTGCTTCTAGACCCATGATGTATATGATTCTCAGATTCTGTGGAGTGGCTATATCAAGTGTCATAGTTTCGTAGCTTCATGAATTCCACATTCAGACACACTGAACTTTAAAAAATTGTATTTATTTTACAGTTTAATTTAGAATATCTATTTCATTACATGTATTACATTAAAATATGCAGATTAAAATTTGATTTAAACAGCAAAATAGTTGCATATAAGAACAGGGAAGGATGGAATGCATACCAACACACAAAATTCCAGTCACAAATGAATTTAAACAAAGTTTAAACACAGAACTCATTATTCATTGCTTCATTAAAAATTGACAACGTTAGAGCAATTCTTACGTCTTATAGAATGGTTTTAATAAATTATCCATATCAAATTGAATTGCCTGTACACCGCAAAAAAAGCACAAGTTTCATTTCTAGTTATAATTTTTGGAAAGTAATTTGACACCTCTTAAATAATCCAAAAGGCATTTTCTCAAACAGATTTACCGACCTACATCTGCCATAACTTATACTGGCGTCTTAAAGGATCACATTTACGAATCTTGCACGTGCAACACGTGACCATAGCCTCTGTTCTGTTCTGGTTTTAGTCTGCTGGTCGTCATACCTACTTAAACATTGGATATCGCACTAAGTGTACATTTATTGCTTCTGAAATTATTGCGTATGTTGTATGGTATGTGTGACATTATATGAAGAAATAAAAATATCATTTAGCGCTGTGGTCAGCAGTTTCCGCCCATCCTCCTCTTTCGCATGCTCTTTTTGTCCTCTCTCTTTCTCTCTAATATTTTGTTTGTTCTCTTTATCTCCCTCCCTCCCTACTTTATCCTCCCTCGACTCCCCTTTCTCGCTCTTTGAGGCTTAACAAAGAAATAGAAATAAATCTGTCTGATGGTATCTTTTCCCTCCTCCCCTGCCCCCTGTCCATTTAATCCTTGTCAAGGTGGAAACACTGTCAAGGAGTTATTGTGTTCATTTGTCGCTGAGAAACTGAGACACATCTATCCACTTAAGCCTCATTACCTTCAACAGCGTCAACAGGCACATCAAAGCGGAACTCTGAGAGATGTTTTCCTTTCCTCACCCCGACCCTACACCTCCACCCACCGTCCCCAGGTGGTCCCTGATCCTCGAGACCTACAGTCGGCATTCCTGTCCTCCCACGCACTTTTCGTCTTTGTTTAGATGTTGATGGAAGTCGCCTTAACCTCCACTGACTTCTTCATAGTTTGCTTTGAGCATCTGGTTCTTTTTGTAGCTTCACAGTGATTGACTCTGCAGATGCCAGAAGCCTAGAAGACATCTTGTATCTTTTCTTTTTTCCATTCTTTTACTCTGGAAAGCAGATAAGGAAATGTGCAGTATAACATATTTTGGTTTACGCTTGATGAATGATATGAACACATGAATTTCGTATAACATATGAACATGCTGTTAGAGTAAGTATGATCAATATGACTGACACCAAAATAATAACAAAAACAATGTGATTCAAGCGTGCCATCATAGTACCCGAACATGTCTACTATCACTGGGAATCTACAGTCTGGGTTGCAACACTTTGCTTCTTTCCAATTTACTAAATAGGACAGCAGGCCTCTTCAGGGGGTAACAAAGTTGGTTTAGCAAAACGGAAGTACATTACGATATTTGCCTGTCCCTTCTATTTCACAGCTTTGAGAGGTTTTTTTTTTTTTTTGCCTGACAGCTTCTTCTTCGTCTTTGCCATATCTACGGTGCGGTCATCCTAAATACCTTTCAGTATTAAAAAAAAAAAAGCGGGGATCTTTTATTGACAGAATATTTTCCGTTCGCTCGATAATATGTTTCACCGCCATTCCAATAATACTGAGACACACTCAGTGACGGAAAAGACCATTGCCATCAGCGCAGGCACTTCGATCTGCGCTCTCTGCCTGATGTGACTGGCAGCTGGCACGGCTGATCCCCGTGGAGGACCCTCAGCGGACCCTCAGCGGCCAATGGGACCTTCAGCCGGCTTCCAGCAACGGGTCTCGGGTCCTTTGATATGGGCTGAGTGACAGATGAGCGGACTCAAACCCATTGATTGGTTTCTCTGCAGATTTTGCACTGGCCTAGCACCAGAACGTCAATGGTTCTGCAGTTCCTGACAAATCCAACCCTGTCTCAAGTGTAAAACTGATTTTATCTGTATTATTTCCTTCTCTTTTCATTGCTTTTTACTATATTTACTTATTTATTACCACCCGAGCCCTTTCTTTCTTCTTTTTTGTTTTTTCCCTCCACTACTACTGCTGCTACAACAAGCAGCGGCAAGACAAAGTGCATCTTCATTCAAGTAGATGTGTAATTGTTATTTTCCATGAAAAGTGTTGCGATGCCCGTAGTCCTGACACTGCTAGTGACATGTCATTATCGTTGAGGCCGCCTTTGTTGCGAAGCAGCCCTCGGCGGAACACTCAAGCTATCGGGAGTCCTTCAGATAACGAAAAAACGTATTCCGTGTTTATTACCTTCTTGGCAGGCTTCTGGCATTCATTTCTGATAGGAGATTTTTGCCCTCTGACACAGGAGACAATAGAAACAGTTTTAACAATGGCTTGGGAAAGATGAAGCTGGGGGCAGGCTGCAGGCAGTCTCGCTCGCGCCGTGAGGAAACGCTTTGGCGATCATCGCTTGTAGAAAGCAGGACTCATATGAAACAGCTAATAATTACATGTGAAAAAACCTCACAAATTAGACAATATACTGACACTGACAAAGACATTCTTGGTGAACGACATCTTCATTCTTGTGGCGCTAAATATTTCGCATTCAGCCCGCCTTCTTCCCTTGATACTTGGCTACAAAGATGTGTATTCAGACTGGACCTTGGAGCTCTGGAAAATTGGAGCTCTGGAAAATTGCTTCCTTCTGCACATTCTATAATTTGCGTTGTCACGAATTTTTTTCGAAATTTCAAGAGACTGCTTAAAATAGATACAATTTTATTCCATGGTTCAACAACATCATGTTGACTTGTAGTGATGTAACTCTTTCTGTCTGCCTCTCTTTGCCCTTAAGTCCTCTCTTTCTTTTCTTCTCTTTATCTAAATCTCTCTCTCGTTGAATATTGCGAGGCACCTTGAAAACCTTTTCTTAAGTATTATTATTAATTATATTTTTTAATTCTTGTTCTCTCAATCTCTCTCTGTCTCTGTATCTGTCTCTCTCTCTCTCTCTTTCTGTGTGTGTGTCTTTGAATATTTCGAGGCACCCTACAGACGTTTGTCGAATTATTATTATTATTGATTAGTTCTCTTTCATAAGTCTGTTGAATTTTTTTAGGTAACCAATAGACCTTTATTCAGTAATTATTGTTGTTATGATTATAATACTACTATTTATCTCTTTTTCGTAAGTACTGTTAAATATTTTAATGCTCGTTGTTTTAATTTACTTGAGCCACCATGTTGGGGTAGCTTTGCTAGATTTGACAGTATGGTCAGTGGTCAGGGCTACAGGTCTCATTCCTGTCCTTTTAAAGAAGCCGACAAGGCAGCTGTATCAAAGAAAAATACATTTACATATCTTCGATCGCGACCCCAGCTGGCGATAGCGTGAGGGACGCCCGCGGCAAGAGGTTGGGTGGACCGAAGCTCTGCCAACACGTACTGTCGTGTGCCTGCACGTGCACACCGCGACCCGCGGTACTTCCACCAACCCTCCCGGGCCCTCCCTCCTCCACAGTCTGGAGACCATCACGCCATTTTCTTTTTGACCAGAGCGCCGTTTTGCGTTGGAAAGTATGTTGCCTTCAGGCCACAACTCGAGCCCTGCCATCAAAACACAGTTCTTCACTCTGCCTCACCCCCACCCGTGTAGAAACACACGCAACCTCAATTCCACCTTAGACTGGGAGGGGGTAGCCATAGGGAGGTAGGAGGTTTAGTCAAGGGATAAGAAACGATCGGAGAAGCGAAATCAATATGACGTTGTGAGGGACCAGCAAGGAAATGTAAGTACTTCTTAATATCCCTTCTCGTCCCTCACACTGACAGCCCAAAACTTAGTTAAAGGCGCCACCCACGTGATCGTCGTGTTGAAGCCAAGAGTCAGCAGCAGAGGACATCAAGAGTTGCCGGTGTTGCAGGACCGATGCTTCCCGATCCTGTCGGCTTTATGATCGCTGGCCCCAAGGGGAAAAGGCAGATAAAATTTCCAGTTTTGCCGCCATTACGTTTGGCCGTGAAAATATAAAGCGATAATTGCTGGCATTGTACGAGCAGTAAGCTATAAAATCACCATTTTGCTCACACGGAGACTGCATTCTGTCTGGTCCTGTTTAAACGATCCACAAGAGTTTGTGTAGTTAATGCACTCGACTTTAGAACAAAGTATCGAAACGAAATAAAATGCACAAAAAGTGAGATGCTCTTTCCAGCTAATCGCTTCCTGCTTTTTCAGGGAATGAGAAAGACTCCGAGGATAGCTTCAGACCTCCTTCTGTCGTGCCCTAGACACAATGAGCCAGCTAGAGTTCCCCGTCCCTGTAGTCCTTGTCCTGGGGCCTTTAACTGACCTTTGAGTCAACATCAACCGAAGAATTGTTCTGAATTTTATTTATCTCGGTTCCCGCGTGACAATAAACGTTTCACAATTTCTCTTTCATCTTTTGAGCATTTCACAAATAATGAAGGGGGAGCGAAATCAAATGCACAGCGTTGAGTGTAGACAAGGGCTAGACAGGATGGCGGTTCGATCCCATAGCTTTTAATGATTCATGGTTGGCGGTCAAGACATTACTTGTCTCAAAGGCATGCCGCTTGTGGCGACCTCGCGAGGAAAATACTAGAAACACAAAGTTTTCTCTTTAATTTCTTTCTCAAAGTTTTATGAGTGTGCATATAAAAATGTTCATAATAACAAAAAATTATTTTATCAAACCAAAATAACATCCTTCTCTGTCAAATGCAGTTTTTGCTATTGTTTAATTAAATTTTTTTAGTGATTTTTTTTTTTTCATGAAGGTGCACTGTAAAATTAAAAGTACATAGAATGTATATAGACATTAATAGGAAGCTCGGCATATGTACTGCACGTTCAACTCTGAGCTGTCGAGATCGCCTTAGGATGAACCGAAAGGATGTACAAATAATTCTCGTGTCGATCTAAGTGCAAGGCTTCTAGTGGTTATAGCATTGTCATCGTCTTCTTCATCAGCATCACATTCTCATGTACAAACTCATCATGATTTTTGTACACATCTGAGAAACCTAGAGCTCATGCCAGGCTTCTTTGCTGATTTCTCTTCTGCTTTTAACAGGAGCCTCACCTGTGGCAGAGTCTAGTTTCAGACTTACATCTATCCCATCAACTCCGAATCGTGGACTTTTAACAAACAGGCAGCGAAGGTCTTTATCTTATCAAATCCTATTGTCGCCTGTACAGATTCCCCTCAAGTCTGCTATGCTCACTACATCTCACCCAGTTTCAGTAGCGCATTAGATAGAAACTTTATTACAAAATTTGCTGATGACACTGCCTTACTGTCACTGTTGCTGTCACTCGTGTAGTAAGTAGCTGTCTTCCTGACTTGTGAAGCTGATGTGACAAACATTTCCTGGACTTGAATTCCTCAAAGACACACGGGATGATCTTTGACTTTATGGTGACCACGCCTGATGTAGTCATCAATACTATCTTCGATAACCAGCTTTAATGAAACATCAAGACTGGCATCAACCCCAGTAGGTCAGCAAAAACTTACCTCCTAGGAAACTCAGGTCTTGCTTTGTGGGCTCTACTTGTTACATCTCTTTGTTCCACAGCCTCTTCTGTGTCTCTATGCAAGAATAATCACCGCAATTCATTAATTGCACGTGCCATACACGTGATCAGTTCTACTGTCCTTGATGCTGTGTCAGTCTGAGGTGGCCTAAGGCAGTGCACCTACTGTACCTACTTATTCTGTGTAACATAGCGAACTATTCACTGTAGTCAACATTTATACGTGCACTCATCTGTATAGTACCAGCGCATGAACACCTGTAATGCTTACCAATGATAACCCGTGCGAATGAATAAAATATTAATATAGTAGTATCAGATTTATTGTATTGTATTGTTGCATCCGTCAAGCTATACACATACACAAACTCACGTGATAATTGCTTTGTCCGCCATTGGCTTATAAGAGTTTGTATTTCTTCTGATGAGGGTGTTGGTCGTGTGGTTAGGTTTCTTTTGAATTGGATGCTAAATCAGTCTGTGAATAATTTTGTTTTATATTGTATACATTGAAAAAACCTTTTAATATATTTGTCGGTGTGATCTTTTTATCATCTGAAAAGCGCGAGAGTTTCTCCAGTACTTCATAAAGGTCAGCTTTAAAGAGACACAATATGTTTTCTTGTCACCGATCATCAAATAGCTGTCTGGATAACTTACATAAGGTTAAAAATGAATTATATTTACATAGTGATCCTTTTAAAGTAACTCTATTTCAGCTGTGAATATTTTTACTGAATACTTAATAACAGAAAATATAGCTTTCAGATTATGGTCTCAGCCACCTTCCAAGGGCCGTGGTATCTTTCAAAATATTTTTATCAAAACAAGTTTTCAAAGCAAGATCCCTTGTTATGTAGGCGGTTTAAAAATTGTCTCCGCAGCCTGGTTCAGCCTGTAGTGTCGCATTGTGCCCTCACTTTGAGGTATTATACTTGTTTAGTTCTTGCTTCCTGCTTTTTTCCCCTGGACATTAAAAAAATCTCTCCTCAAAGACAACATCAAAGACGCCGTTTTTCTCCTCTCGTTTCTCCTGGAGTAAAAGTGTTTTTTCTGGCTGACACTGAAATAAAATAATAGCACTGAATTGACTTGGCTGGAGTCATATTCTGTTACTTTCTTTCTGTCAAATCAACAATTTACTTGAACGATCACCTTCTCGAGATACATAATAATGTGAGCAGGTGGTTTGTTTGCTACAAACTGTGGTAACACATCAAATTATTAGTGCTTACTATGAGCAGCATGTTCCTAAATGATTATCTTGCTGGTCTGCAAGTACATCCTGTCAAATCGTGCCTGCATCAGTAGATTTTAATGAGTACTATCATTCTAATGATAGCACTCATTTCTTTTTGAAAAAGATGGGGTGTGATTAAGGGGAAGAACAACTAATGTGTTTTTTTCCCCCGAACCAAATGGAAGAGAGATAAAATGTGAACCCAGTACAGCGACTCCTCACAGAACTGTCACCACACCAGACTTTCCCTTCCAAGCTTGTTGATA
Source organism: Pomacea canaliculata (assembly GCF_003073045.1). NCBI lineage: Eukaryota > Metazoa > Mollusca > Gastropoda > Architaenioglossa > Ampullariidae > Pomacea > Pomacea canaliculata. The sequence goes on along the minus strand of NC_037602.1, from coordinate 13,927,967 downwards.
ACCCAGTCCAGTGAAATCCTTCTTAAAGTAACAGCTGGAATTAAAAGCATGTAAACTTTTAGAAACGGCGTATTCATCTGTCATTGCTAAATTAGAGAGGGACAAAAGAGGAGAAACTAAGAACACCTAGGTGCCGTTAAACACAGCCCACGTTGGCGGCCATTGTGGGGAGTGGTTCACGGGTTTCGGGGGAGCGAACTCCTGAGGGCAGATGAGCAGCAGCGAAGGCGCAAGGCCCATTACCGGTGAAAGGTCTCCATTAGACACCAGACCGGTAGTGGGGACTACTCCGTCAATAGTTTTAACCTGACACCTGCTTGCTTTTGGTTTGCCCTCGATCAGTTCTTAAACTCCAGAGGGGATCGTCAGAGACCGCGGGCCCCTCCTCCCGCGCCCAGCGTGCGACTGGGGACAAGATCCTCATTTGCAAGTCCTGCCTGGCGCTCGGCCCTCGCTGGCGGTTGTTGTTTCTTGTCACGTGGAGGACGCGTTACCTCTCAATTAGGAGCTGCGGCACGAACACCCGGGGTGATGTTGTGTAGTGCTTTTATACAAAGCCATATGCTCCTAGTGGGCCTGACACTCTTACAGCTAGGTCATCCTACATCCCTACACCTCAGTCCTGCACTCCTACACAGGGTTGCTACACTTTTTTGTTATTAGATATTGTCACAAGCAACATTACAAAAATAGTTATTTCTCTCGAAATGCCCACACTGTGTTTACAATGAAACAGATCTATACTTTGTTTATATATATCACAGAAATAATGACCCGCCAACTGTCTATCTCCCTAAAATACATCAAGAACCCGTATAATTTCGTTTACCTACATTAAATGTTAATTCCTTTATGTACAGTTTTTGTGCTTACAGGTTCACGCTCTGTATGGGTGTTAATATATTTGCATTTCTATAAGGGTATCGGCGCGAGTTTAGCCGAATACAGAAATAATACTTCATTTTATATTGTATATAATATATATAACTGTCTGCAAGCGGTCAGTCAAATAACCATACGCTTAGTTGTCCATAACAAACAAAACACACACTATATATACTCAGTGCCAGAGCTCGAATTATTTTATTTTTTAGTCCCAGCCTGAGCCCAGACACAACTGAATTTGTGTTAAAAGTGAATCTTTGCTGCGTATTTCTTCTTCGAATTATTCATTAAATGCTGAAGCAATAGCTAGCGCAGAGTTGGAAATTTGCAATTCTAGTGTCATTAGAATCATAGATGATTTTTAAATTATTAAAATGTAAAGACGAAGAAGGAAAACGGATCCACACACATTACTGTACCTAAATATTTGCCAGTTTCCAGCCTCTCATCGAATTACATCCACGTTATAAACAGTTTTCGATGAAATAAGACGATGGGCAAAGGAGTGCAACTTAGCGAAACACAAGTCGAATGCTCGGGTTACCAACATGCAAATGTTTTTCAAAATGTTTTGCTGTTTTGTTGTCTAGAGTATTGATGTCGCTTAACTTGCTGCCTGTAATGTATCTGATCTTATAATCACCGATAAACAATTACTCGACAAGTCATGAATTTGCCAGTAAAGTGTAGTCTGGTCGCTTATTATGGAAGATCCTTGGAAAAGCGGGTGGTAGACCTTTCTCTACCCAGCAACAGTGAGCTGCGGCAAAAGGCTGTAAGACGGGAGGATTGGTCGTTGTCTTTAATTAAATTACCTCCTAGAGACAGTGGACTAGACTACTCACAACTCAGCTGCTCCACTCCTCCTCTCTGCCTACTGTTACCCGCCTTCTTGCTCTTTAGATTTCTACCTTGTCATCTACCTTAGCCACACTGTGTGAGAGAGAGAGAGAATGACAATACACTCGATATTTTAATGCTTACTAAACCATACTTTTCATCAACCTGGGACACCACCTGACCTTAAAATTAAGGCTGCCTTTTTTAAGTATGAATAGAGAGAGAGAGAAGAAAGCGCGTGCATTCTCTTGCTTGTTGATTTGCTTGTTTGTTTTAAAAATTTGTGCTGCTCACCGGTCTTATCGACGTGTGCGTCAGAGTGTCGACAGAGATTTCCAAAAAAGTTTAGAAACTTAAATTGACATTTTTTTTTTAGTTGGATTTGAAGGGCATGCTGCTTTTTTTATTATTAAAAAAATAGAGCCTTTTAAACAACAAAGGCATACTCTTGTCTCACACTACTGCGCATGTGTGCGTGTGTACGCGCGTGTGTATGTGTGTGTGTGCCGCCCACGCAGTTGCCTAATCTCGCTCTATTTCACTCTTCTCTCTCTCTCTATTTGTCCAGTGGTCCCTATCTATATATCTATGTCATTTTCTGCTTTTTTACGCCCATACGTTTTACTTGTAACCAAACACTTCTGCACTGCAACAAAAATTAAACAAGTTCATCACTGTCGCTGATCCCAGCCAAGTCTCCCGCTCTCTTCCCACCTCAAAAAATATACCTGTCCCTACATGCGCCCACTCTTTCTCAGCATTTATGTTTAAATATGGAAATGCTTTCAAAGAGTCCGTCGTTTATGTTTACAACAGAAACTTTACATTTTTGAAAATTGATAAAATAATCATATTAATGCAAGAAAAAAAAGTAAGTTATATTTCCCCATTCTGTCACCCAGTAGTAAATGTCTAGCAATGTTTATCAAATATCTTCTGAAAAACAAGACTGATCATGGAGTGAGACTCTTATTTCCAAAATTCTTAATGAGTATTTTTCTTCTGTTCTTGAAAAATAGTCTATAAGGGATGTCTATGGACCGAAAGGGCTTATCCCTGACCTCGTGAATGTATGTTGATCCACTTCTGTAGTCAGCTCTGTAACCAATGGGAAAGCTGCAAACCTAATTATGTATGCATATTAACTAAGTATACTCGTGGACATCATGACATATGGTTGAATCTTTCTCTCAACTGAGCTTTTGGCTCTCACTGAGATGTTTCTCTCTTTCACACATTTCTCAGATTCCAAGTGGCGCTGATTTTCTCAACTGTTCTCCTCTCTCCTGCCACTCCTGTTCAATTTACTTCGTCCTTCTATTGTCAACTTGCAAACCATTTACTTTCAGGAGTAGAATTTGCCGTTAAACAGACACGCCGAAAGCAATTCCTTCAAGATTCAGCCACTTGAGCATGATAAAGTGCACGGCAGAGTTTAACATAATAATTTACAGTGCAGCCAGTCGTGAATGCCGCAGCCCAGCAGTTCGGGCAAACCACTCACAGTAAGTATATAATTCACTACACACCACCATCTTCAGGAGGAGGCCACTCCAAACCATCAGGTCGGTCCAGTCCATCATGAAGAAAGAAAGAATAGAAAGGAAGAGGCATCGTGCATGGTTTTTGCATTCCGGAAACCAAGTCATGTTAAGCATGTTTTTAAGGTGGCGGCTGTACCACTGATTTCCATATAGATATAGTTCCTAGACTTCAGCCAAATTGTGTCAGAGGGGAAGCGACAAAGAGCAGGAATCCGCGCCGTCCCATACCTAATGTCGTCTGGATCAGCATATTGGTTGACAGAATGTGATCTCTCGGACAGAAGATTGTTTGGACAGGCTTGGCGGAGTGATGGAGGAAACCGTCGGGGTGCGTGGGTTTGGGGTGAGCGGGAGGGAAGGTCGAGTACCATCTTTCAGCCCTGGAAGTGCTGTGATGTCTGAATTCAAAGCTGTGTGCGAACCTAAGACAGCTCTTGTTTTTTTGTTTTTTGAATTTTATTTAGCAGAGCTGAAGGGTTTCCAAAGAATTGTTTCCTTGGCAGCGGTGTTCGGTAGCTGGTGTTGCGAGACTGTGTGAAATAAATCTGGAAATAAAATTGGCGGAATTCCTGGAAGAGAGACTGAAGGGGTATCGTCGACTCCTGCTTCCAGGGATTTGTTTCCCTTATATAATTTGCGCTTGGAAATTAGTTCCTGGCCTGTATGCATAAAATGAGAGCCTGGAAACTAGAAACCGAAGGTCCGGAGAAAGCCCTAGCTAGAACCCACAAAAAGTGGCGGTCAGGATTAGTCGCAGCAAACAGGGCTTGCAAGTCTTTTAGACTTTAAGATGAAGGCAGGACCTGGTCTAGCCCTATCTGCGCAATGCATTTCTGGCCAACGAGAGAGGTCTTATATAGAACCAGAGTGATTTGCTGTCACCTCTAGGAACAAATTGTTCAAACAAGCATTTTTACCCTGTTTGTTCATCTTTCAGTTCAGGTTCTAACCCCAACTAACCCGTATACAAAGGAGTTAATTCTAGGGAACAAAAATGTCAAAATCAGTCGGCCCCATGACGATACCTAACCGGGGTGAAGGCTCTGGTCTGATGCTGACGTCCTATAACCTGTTGCTGGGTCTCCCATTGTTTTCCAGTGACTCAATAGTAATGGAGTTCTATTCAGCACGAAAATGTGGACCAGTTGTGTGACTCAATGTAAAAGCTATTTACTTCTCACATGTGGTCACCTTCTACGAAACTGTTTTGGTCTTCCTATGAACTGAGTTGTACAAGTATTATTTTGACTCATTTTTTGACTAAAGAAATATACTTTGTTGTCTTCATGTCCATAGACGCCTTCAATGCACAGTCCATGCTTCAGACACCAAATGTTGCACATTGCACAGAGTTGGTGTGAGATCCTGCTCTGAAGATGTAGTCGTCTGGCGGCAAATGGCTGGTCCAACCACTCACAACTTTAGCGTTTATTTCCGGCTGTCAAATACTAGATTCTAGATAATAATAGTCATCTTAGCATGGAAGGTTCTCCATCGAGGTTTATGTTCTAGATTGTATCTGCTGTGTATGCAAGTAATTCTTGTGGTGGCAGCCAGAAAAAAGTCCGGGTAAAGATGGTTGCCAATAAATTTGTCTGGAAGCCCCGAAAAGTTTTCTCTTTAAAAATTGGATTTCACTAAGTCGGAGAGTAGCTTGGGTTTGCACATGTACAGCGGCTCAGTTCTCAAACGACGGAAGTTAAGACTGTTGTATCTTTAATTACATTCGCTTTATGGATGTGTCAAGTTAAAGTCGTGGGGTGTTTCCGACAGTCAGTGTTGAAGTTGCAAAGTTTCCCATGATATGGAATCGAATTATTGCAGCTTAGCTTATTTAGGCTGACCGCCACTGGTGTGGATTCAGTGTTGAGGCTGATGAGAGTATCACAATGTAGGCGACAGACAATGGCCTCCAGTGATTTGCTTCATTTCTGAGGTAAATGCAAAGGTTAAAGTGAATGTCAATGGGTTTGATCTTCATTACTTAATAGAATAATTCATTCAGCACTGATAGCAGAACAAGGAAGCAACGTTTAATCACAAGCAGACTTCAATTTGGGGGTAATATATATGTATATTATAATATAAACATATTCATTCATTTATTTATTGCCTTGGCCTGTGGTGAATGACCTGTGATGGTCATGACGCCCATACTGGCTGTCGTTAAGGTTAGGGGGAAAGTAAGGGCTGACAACTTCGTTGCCATGCCTTTCGTTAGGGGCGGTAAGCAGTGTATGTTCGGTTCACTCCCTTCAGTTCACCGTTCAATTCTTCCTCACTTTTGCTGCTCAGCATCTACATTTGTATAAAGTACTCATCCACATATACATGCATGCTTGCTTGCAGAAACATAGTCGTGTTTTATCTTTCTTATGTCGTTTGTTCGCCCTCAAGCCCTTAAAGCACTTTTATCGCTGAAAAGCGATCGAAAAAATTCCTAAGCATTTGCGCTCACGTACTTACCTACATCTTTATTTTCAATCGGTAGCCTTTTGTCATAAATCCATTCTGAGTAGGCGGTTCAAAGCACTGGGTGTGCCACGACTTGAAAGGGAAAGTAGAATGGTGAGAATGACAGCACTGAGTTGAGCGACTGTAATTAGGCCTCAGTGCTCTCCCCTTGTAAATGTCTACATGGTAATTACTGACCTAAAATCACATTTTTATGTAATGGAGAGACACGTTTTGAGAATGTGGATCGAAGAGTCGACAACAAAGAAGAGACAATCGCTAAGAACATGGGATGCGCAAAGGTGAGGCGAATGTGTGGTTCTCGCCTTCAGTCAAGCCGGTGTACACCTGACACTATCTACCCCAACCTGGATGTCAAAGAAATTTAGTGAAACAGTGTACGTTAGTTCATTTTTAAATGAAGGATGCTGAAGTTCAATCCTTACCTCCATCATAAACGTCAAGTGGCATGATTGATGTTTAGACGATCACGACTGGGCCTGACCCATCGAATTCTTTGCAAAAATTGTGCGATTCTGTCTGAATAGAATTTAATCTCCATTTACCTTATTCTATCAAAGGGACTTCTGCAAAAATTTAGCATTTTGTGGTTATTTAATGATTTTCAGAAATTATTTTATCTTATGTGCGCCCAATAACCAAGGCTTTCACTTGCCGATGTTTTTTTTTTCTTTTTGCTGAATGCTTTGTAGGCCGTGAACCCCAGGGCTCTGTGGAGTGTATGTCTGGCATTTTATTATTTTTGTCTAATGCCAAGTGATGTGTGTTTCGACAGCCTCTAGGCAATTGTTTTGCGGTTTGTTATGAGAACACGACAATGTATGTGTATTGTACACCACGACACCAGTGATTCACACTGCGATCAGACGAGATGAGTCCTCCTCATACCATCCGCCATTCATGCTGACACCACACATAGATGAGCTGAAAATGTAGTATACCTCAGTAATCTTGGAGACACATGAGTGACACTAACGGAAAGAAGAGACGACATGACAGATAAAGTTGAAAGAAACACTTAGGTAATGTGAGGAAAAAAAGATGGCGCAAATGACTATACATGGTTCTACATTATTTCCGGTCTCACTAGGCTCCATGCAACAGATGAAATCTCGCACCAGAAGTACACCACGCTTCTGTCGAGGCGACCGACAAAATATTTATTAAGCCACATTCAGAAACCATCTTGTTATTGTAATACCATTCAGCTTATCCTCGGGGGAAATGCCATCTGGACTCAGATGAAGTTATACACCAGACTGTTTTACAGAAACATCGTATGAGAATGCAACTCCGGGTTACTGATGATAGTGAGGAGGAACCGAAACTTTTAAAATCAGTTCCCTGCGAAAAAAACGGAAGGCTTCCACTTACCACACAACAGTGACAGAGCGGCCAGGACTGCGGCCTGTCTGCTGGTATTTCCACCGTTTCCGGTCTCTTTTTACCCTCCCCTTGGAGACTTGCTCTTTTGAGCCATAGGCACTAATTGGGCCCCATGTCTTTGATTTTCTCTGAAACCTTTTCTATTGACTTCTCGAGACCCATTCTTTCCGTTATCCTGTCTTTAGGTTTGTCGAAAACGGTCAGAAGATTGTTACCCGGAATACTTTAACCGGGTACAGTTTTATACAGCGACTCCTTTGAAATATTTCTCTCTATATCTGTCTATCTTCCTGTTGGTTTTCCTCAAAGTCTCTAATTTTGTCATTTTTTTATCACTGCTGCTCACTGGAACACAGTAATACCGTAATAAATGATTACATTTTTGTCTAAAACATGTTTCTTTAATGAACCTATTCCTGTTTAATTAATCTTTCTAGCCCTACCCATTCTCACTGATATATTTTCACATCACGCCTAACACACACTTTCCTTCGTGTACTTTCAAACACACAGGCACCCGACACACACACATCCATTTCATGCAGTCACATGCACAATCTGCAAAAAGGAATTAGAAAAAAAAATGTCTTAAAATAATGAAAAACAACACTTTAAAAATTCTACATTTGGAGCCGAGTCACAAAGGGAATAGGGAGCGAAAGTGCCTGCTTCCTCACGAGAGACCCTAACGTGGCTGTCAATGGTGAAGATGCCGGCATAGACTACAGCCAAAGCTCTCACCAGTCGTCAATAAAAACATCCTTCACCATTTTAATCAGGACAATCCATCACAAAAAACTAGAAACACTGATGAAAGAGCAAACAAAGTATTAAAATAGCGCCAGAGTGAAGGACTTCAAGAAATAACAACCAATGACGACGACAACGGCGATGACGATGATGATGTAGTGACCCAGTCTACTATAGTGACAAGCGACATTAATAATGAGACTATATACATCGTTAGACCAACAAGCCGCCGTTCCAACCGCTAACCTAGAAATTGAAAGAAATTATTTTTTCAAGTTCATCCTAGTCTGACGAGGCAGTGACCGTATTACTGGTCCCTCAGGGGCTGCCCGTCAGCTCGTGGCCACAGGCTCCCTTCTCTGCTTACGATAAACTCAGTGGGTTTGTCCATGTTATCTTCTCTTGCACGCTCCTTCTATCCTAGCACGTGCTACCCTCAGCTCTTCCCAGCATTCCTTGCACTTTATTCTCCCTGTACTCCCATCGCTCCCAATCGGTCTTTACAATGGGTAAATTCATTTACATGTCTTTACACGACGTATAAAATATCCATACATAAACATCCGAAGGTAATGTACATATAAGGTAATCCAAATAGTCCTTTACACAGGTAGACAGTCAAGCAAGCATCTTGCAATAATCACCCACTGCCTTACGCAGCAAAGAAATACCACAGAAAGGTTTACAGGTCTGGCGCAACTAGATATACACAAAGGAAATAAAATTTTTAGTTTTGTTGTTTGTGTAAAATACATATTTCTACAATGTCCAAAATTGTTAGAAATATGTGGAAAATGTCCGCCAGTCTAGCAGTGCTCTCTGAGCCTACAACATACTTATCGATGGTCAGGGACTCTCGTCTGATGGAGACTCGTCTACAGTGTCATCGTGAGGGATGAAGCGCACGTGTGATGTTATATAGGTTATGAACTTGAAATATATTTTCTTCATTTATAACCTTAAGGACTAGTGGTAGTCACTCCTTTTGTAGTGATTTGGTAAAGTTCAGTGTAAGATACTCTTTCCCTGAATTTGTTTAAATGCCACAAGAATAACGAGCTGAACTCCTCCCACCACGAAACACACACAAATATCGGTGACTGTTAGTGGCAGCCCGGCAACACCATTGTCAAAGTCGACCAGAAATCGAAATGCAAGATGGTGCGGCATCTAGTCATGTTCTATCAAGAGAGAAATACAGCAACACAAAATGATCTGATATATTTTCTAACTGCAACAACCACGAGCTGACCAGGCGGTTGTGTTTGTAATACCACAACACCTTCGACCCCAAAAGCAGATGTCACGTGCCTGTTGGCCGTACCCGTGAAAGCAGGAAAGTGTTGATCACTTGAAACCCCCTCCCCTACTCCCGCCTTCACCTCCACCCCCACTTGCAAGCACCTAACCACCTTGGAAGAACTCCTGGGAGATGGACCCCCAGACACCCGTGCAACGTGGCGGAGGGTGAAAAATCCGCTCGTGTTACACGCGGTTTGAACACAAAACAGGGCTAACAGGACGCCGAGGTGACAAATCGCAGTGGTGGGTGACGGGAGCTGGGGTGGGGGGAGCCTTAGTGCAGGGTGGGGGATATCCTGGCGACAGCCTCTGTCCTGAATGTTGCGAGACGATGCACCGGGAGAATTCAGGGGTCGCTATGGTGACGCTTGCCTGTTGATTGTTGTTTACAGAACACAGACACTATTAACATAATGATGTATACAGTCCCTACAGCTCGATGCACAGTCATTAAGGTATGTAGTAAAAACTAATTAATATTATCACTATTATTGCACATCATAGTGGGTTATATTTGTAAAGCAAATCATTACACTTGCACTCTCACATATCGTAGGGACTGCAGACCACATTCCGTGAAATACACAGGACTAGTTGGCTTATTAATTTAGCCAGGAAAGTGTTTGTATATGGCTGAGCATCTTTGATATACAATTCATTTCCTTAACACTAAACAACAACTGTTTAAGCCACACACCTTGAAAGGCAGATCACATCCTGGTTCTTGATATCCCTCCCTGCTCACTATCACAGGGATTAACAACAGGAAGCAAATGCACTAATCTACAAGAACAACTAACGGATCCCCCCCTACACCCTCACAACTCTTTGGGGAAGGGAGCTCACTGTGACGACACAACTGTTTCTCTTCGAAAGGGAGATAACGCGCTGTGTGCGCTGTAGCTGTCGTGTGCTGGGGAGAGAACCCAAATCCCCTGTAAATAACAAACCGTGGGAAGAGGCAGTCAGTGGTAAAAAGAGAAAGCTAGTGGTAAAAATGGTAATGTAGGAGACAGCGCCGCATGTCGGCTGTGAACTGAGCCAGCAACTGCCGGTCATGGGAGGAGAGGTCTTCACCATGGACACGGACACAAAATATGGTAGTTAGGTAATGCTACACTGTACTCAGGCTATGAGAGACACGAGCTTGGTGTAGAGTGTAGACCACGACCCAGTGTTCTTGCTCACATGGGCGGGATTTTCACGAATTATTTCATGTCTGATACTTATTAGTGGGTGTGGCAGCCATTGCTTCGCCGACGTGAGAACGAAAGATTACTACGATTTCCACATTATATCATGCATCTTTCTGTGGGTTTTTTTTTTTTTTTCTCGTGGAAGCTTTTTTAAAACTATTTTATTTTTTGTACATTTGGTCAAATAAATTTCCTCGTCTTTACTCTTGGAGCGGTGGAGGATTATGCTTGTAACAACTTTTGTTCTTATCTCTTCTCTACGTACAATTGAACCTGTCATTCTTCAGTTTTGTATTTCAAGAGGTGAGCTGTATTATTTTTAATTGCACCGGCAAAATTGTTCTTGAAGATGATCAATGTTTGGCACTCTGGATAAAATAGTGATTTGTAAATAATGGATTTGATGACTGTCAATTATTCGTAAGAGTACATGCATTTAATATCATTTTGGTGAAACATTGAGCTGAGATTGCTCTTTAATGTCTTTTCTATTTTTGTGTGAAATTTGTATCTGATTGTTCCCTTGTTTGCTTGCTTGCCTGCTTGCTGTTTTCTCACTTGTTTCTACGTTTATTTTCCTGTTTTATCGTTTCGCATGACTTGTGCTGTGCTAGTCACGAAGAAGAGATAAAGCCGCAAGGAATATGTCTGCTTATAACCAAATGTCACCGCAATGTTTGCAATCTTCCTGCGAGGAAAATTTCAGGGCAGAACCTTTTTTTTATATGGAGAGGGAGGGAGAGGTATAAATTGAGCTCTTAAACGAAAGGTTTCGTGGACTCCCCAGTGTCGAAAAACAAATTTATCGTCTCAACAAGGTCTCTAGCTGTACGCAGAAGGTCACTCACCAGAGATGATTGAAGGAAGTGACGCAATAAGGTTATGGCCAGGTCAGTCGGTTCGGCGACGGGAGAGTCTAATGCAGGCTGCGATAGTCTGTCAGGACGGTTTGGCCGCGGCCATCTTGTTCATTATCCACACGGACGTGGAGCCTGTCGCCTATTCAATGGCTGAGCATGTTTGTGGGACTGTACGTGAGATGACACGCTGCACAACCCACAAACATGCTGCGAAACACATGGGCGCTTGATTTGTTCTTCCAGCCACTACCCACACAGGCACCAACCCACCCACACACAGAAGGGAAGAGGGAGGAGTGTAATTGGTCCTATCCTCCAGGAACTAAGGTGATATCACGGCAAGGCAGCCAGCCATGTAAACTGATGCCACATGCAGAGAAAAAACAGCATGGCCGAGACGAGATGTGAGCCCAGGACAGCCAACACTCACTGTACTGGCGACAGGCGCTAATCGTTGGCCTACCCACAGACAACTGGTGGGAAACGGATGCCTAGTGATTACAACAGCAGCATTCGAACACGAAGGTGTGCACACTAGCTGGTCCAATGCTGGTGTGATGTAGTCTACATCCTCCAGTTGACCAAGATGAGCACCAGATATCTGATTCCTTAGAGGGTTTGGAAAGGCCAAGTACTTAGTAGAGGAGATTTCATCAAAAAAAAAATAAATAAATAAATAAAAGCTGACCTCGCGAAAGGTAGGGTCTCGAACACCTCACTCCCGATCAACTATGTCAAGGGACTACCTTGACCTTTTGTACACAGAAAGAGGGTGGGGGAGAGAAAGAAAGCTCTGCTAGGCCCCTCTAGATCGCAAAGTAGATTGGTTTCACTCAAACGTACCTCAGAGGGTCTTCGGTATATCCATTAGTTCGATAGATATCCCAGTGTTTGCCATGAGGTCACAATGTAGATTGTTTTACTCGTCCTCAGTCGATCCATTTGCTTGCTGAAGATCACAATCGTCGTCCTTGAATGCGAGTTTCTGCTCTATCCATAGTTTGTTTTGAAATCCTTTTGGCCGAACCAGCAAGCAGATGTGGGAAGGTGTGTTGTGAAGTAGTGTTGTGTCTGCCCGTGTGAGTTGTAGTACAACAGTTGTGGTCTGTCTAAGTTGTAGCCAAGATGTCTCGCAAGTCAGATTTCCATGGCGCCACTGCTTGAGCCGATGTGTTTGTCTTCTGGAAGACATCCTCCAAAGCATTGCTTCACCGAATAATTATAATGTCATATATGGTTTCATGAGTAAGAAGGTTAGATATTTTCTAGAACTTTGATTCTCTTGCGTAAACTTTTCCGTCTTTTAGTTGTTGATAACAATTCACCAAAGATAATATTAATCTCGAAAATAATTCAGAAGAAAACTTAAACCTTTAAGGTGACATTTGAAGCAGATCAATCGTCTAGTGGACCTTTCGTCCACCTGGTCATTTTTTTTTTTTCTTTTTGGCATCTTCAACGACCAGCACTGGCTTCAGGAGATGTGCGTGGGTTTAACGAGTGATGCCGAAATTGCAAACCTTAATGGGTCTCAGAACCCATGGGATCTCAGGCCTCAGAAGATATCATACTTCAGAAACTCTCCGTCGTGAGAAGCGATCAGAGTTCCTGTATATCACAAGTAACTGTTCCAAAGGTTAGCCAATAGTATAGGCCAGTTAAATAAGTTTTACATATTCTTCAAGGTATTCATCATTTACATGTTTATTGCTATGAAAACAAGAGATGGCTTCAAGGAACTATAATGGGATGGATAAAGGGTGTTGATGATACTTTGTTCACCGGCCACTGATAATCACAAGATAATAAATTCTGCATGAACAGACATTAGTGGAAGAAATGATAATCTGTATGCAGATATCGACAAATATTCATCCCTTGACATTTTGACAGATCAAAAAGTATTTTGTTCAATCCCGTTTACAAATTTATTATGATTAGCTAATTTTTTTTATGGTCCATTGTTTAAAACTGTTGAAAATCCACCTTATTTTTCATTTGACATAATGGTTTAAATTATTGTTTGAATTTTGGAAGACTAAGTATTTGCAAGTGTATAGTTTTTTAAAAATATTAACAGATGTTCTTCTCTTTAATTGGTTTTAAAATAAATATATATAAAATATTTGTTCAATTTTTATTTTATTTTTTTCTTACCAATGTTTTTCTCCGTTTTAAATATTTAGGAAAAATAGTTGCCCTAAATTAAACATTTTTATATTTAAACTCGACTTTCTCGTTTTAAATAAAACGACAGGGCTGTAACGCAGACAATGATTAAAACCAAACTTTTCTTTCAGTTTGAATTAAATTTGCTTCGTCATTTCCACATGTTACTGCATTTTTAAGCTGCGACAGTATAGGTCACCTTCCTAACTCTGTTTTCGTTTTTCCGTTGATTGTGCGACTGTTGCCCGTGTTGTGGCAGACTCCTATTGTTGTTCTGCCCTTTCACAAATTTCTTTTATTTTATTTGTCCTCTAGAGTCTGAGAATGTTTATAACTGAATCGTAATTTGCGGACGACTAGCATTTCTGGGATTGACATTCCGGTAATAAGCACCGGAGCAAACGGTAACCATTGTATTTCTGTCGCGGAGTTGTCTTCGCCTGTTTCATGCTTGTTCTGGCTTCCAGATGGCGCTCAGTCTGAAAGTACAGAGCGCTACTCAGAGATTCCGCCTGTGAGAGATAATCTCGCCTTCATATTTATTTCTTCTTTCTTCGCTGCTCTTTCTACATTCCTTCCCCATGCCTTTGTTCGGACTCTGTATGCGTGTGTTTCATCATTTGTTGCTTGTTGTTCGCAGTATCTAAAAATCTCTGCATACCTCAAACCTGTATAACCTATTCCATTTTAGGACCATAAAGACCAGCTTGGTACTAAAAAGAGTAAAAACCCGTAAATTTTAAAAATATCTGTTCACAAAAATCTTCAATTTTTAGTTAATGTTATTTTGTTTTAACGTTCCATTTGTATGTATTTGTGTGTGCGTGCATGTGTGTATCTCCTGTTCTTTGGTGGAGCTGTTTCCATACTTCTCACATGTGTGCGTGTGAGAGTTTGTATTCTTATAAAATGAATGTTTGTCCCTTTAATAGATGTACACCCACATGATGATGATGATGATGATGCGTAATTTTTTGTAGGTTCAAAGACAGATACATTTCAGATTCTATTTTAATTTTTTTTTAATTAAAGGTAGGTTTTCACACGCTGTTTCAGATTGCTATTGTTGCTGTCTCCTATCCTCCTTTCCTCCTACTCCGCATGCATCTATGTCAATCAGTCTCACACACCCACACCCGTACCCACACCCACACCCACACCCACAACCACAACCACACACACACACTTGCACACACTTGCACACACTCTCTTGCAATATGGTGAATTACTTCTACTTACTTATTCATTCTGGTTTCAAACCAGACAGCTGGGAAATGGATCACCACTTCCACATGTGAGTTCTTCGCAGCTCTGAGACTGAACGTTGAGACAACAGCAAACCTCTTCCTGCTAATGAAAAAGCTTTTGTCCACACGGTGACCCGTCCTTCAGTAACAATAGTGGGCAACAGGGTCAAGCCCAGGTCAAGACTGCAAAACCCACTTACTTATCACTTAGGGCTTATTGGCAGACATGAGGCTCGCATGTCACACCCTGAGAACAGCAGTTAAATTTACCTTTCGGGTAGCTGGACTTACCTGGGGTGGATGTCGAGATTTGATGTTTAAATAGTAAAATGCTTAGTTTGTTGAAAGGTTTGAAATCTTCTACTGTATGTTAAAACTATTTTTCTTTTGATGTCAGAGGACCCACGTTTCTCTCCATCACTCTTTCTTCCTCTCAGTTTTTCTCTCTCTTTCCTCTCCTTTTTTTTTTTTTTTTGGTCGCTCAAGGGATGAACAAATGGCGTTCATGTCAACTAGTCCTTGTTTGTGTTGCTTTTGGATAGATGTCTTAGTAAACACTACTTTTGTAATGGCGTTTGTGTAAAATGGTTTGCTTTGTGAATGTTTTGAGGGGTTTTTAAAGTTCCAAAACCAAACTGTTTTCACACGACACATATTTGCACTTCCAGTTTGTGCCCTTTCAAAAATAAATCTCATTTTAGTTTACACAGCTGAGGCTTCATCAGCGAAAGGTCACATGCAGCAAAATTACGTGACCTCACCAACACCTTAACATTTCAGACCTTCTTTTTCCTCTCCGTTCTCTCAGAAATCGTCTTTTCTTTTCCTTCCAAGAAACATCCTCCAATTTGGCAGATAACGGAGCGGAGTCAAACGGTGAGAAAAGAAAGTATTAGAAAAATGTGCCTTCAAATAAAACCTTAGATTAAAGTAACAAGTGTAACCGAAAGAAATAGTTGACATCCCCCATTTTTTTTAAGGTGAGGGATATTTCTGTCCTTTCTGGCTGGTTGACCAAAGAGAGGGGGTATAAAACTTTGCACTTGCTGACTCTTCGCGCTCAGTTTATTAAATAAATTTTGTTTTAAATTGTAAATGTCTGTAGTTTTAAAAAACGGAATTTTTCAAGGATGCCTTACCGAAGACGATAAAATATGAACTGTCAGGAAGTACGATAGGTGGAGATGAATAATAGGAAGCATAACCTCGACTGAGCTGAGAAGGTCCTTACATAGAAAGTAAGGGAAGAAAAGTGTGTTGTCTTGATGCCAACTTACAACGTGGTGTGCACTCAAGTACCCAAGCAGTTGGAGCAGTTCATTCCTCCGCTTATGTTGGTGATACAGACTGTCTAACACACTCACTACCCGGGGTACTCGGTGATAGCCAAATTTTGTTTTGTTCACATTCATGTTCAGTCACATGAAACTTTCTTGAGAAAAATTTTCTGCAAATTAATAAACAAACTGTTGAGGTACAATGAACAATAATTAAGAAGACCACCGCGCTTTGCTCTCTGTCTTCCGTTGACAGAACTAAGAGCCTGCCTCTCTTCTTCTTTCTTTCTCTCTCTCCTCCCCCTGCCCTCCACCCTTCCAACTCCATCTTGCTTGCGCGTGAAATGCATACAGATGGGTTGTCACCTTCATCCTCCTGCTCACCGCATTTCCATGTTTTCCTTATTTCGAGCTGTTTGGGGACCACGAGGTGCAAAAATAAATTAGAAAACGTAAAACTGAGACCTTTAAACTTGTTCTTGTTGTGTTTTTTTGTTTTTTGTTGTTTTTTTTTTTTTGTTTTTTATTTATTTGTTTTTTTGTTGTTTTTTTTTTGTTCTTGTTCTTGTTCTTTTTGTTCTTCTTCCCTTTTCTGTTCTTCCTCTCTCGTTTGTTCGTGTCTTATTTCTCATCTCCATGTTCTTTTCCCTGATAAAAAATTCCAATGTGCTCTAGAGCGCACTCGTCTGTTGTGAAATATGTTAGATACGGTTCTCTAGTCTTAAAAAAAACAAAGGTCAGGCAAGGAACAGAGGAAAGGTCTAAGGTTGCGGTCTTAAACAAAGACCCACGACCATTACTGGGGCCGTAAATTAGCCCCGGAACACAAATCCTGCGCGGTGTGCACAGGCCGCTGTTTGAGCATTGCTTTTATGAGGCGGCACGTCGACGGACAGGGGTGGGTCTCGGGGTGTGTGGGTGGAGCAGACGTGGGCTGGCATGCACACGACCTCGGAGTGGACTGAGGAGAACATGGTTCCAGTCTTAGCCACCGATGCTAATCTGTTTTATGGCGGCTGTTACGACACTCACTGCGTATCATTGATGTAGAGTGTGTGTGTGAGTGTGTGGTGAACTTCTTGACCACCACGGAGAACAGACAGCATGATTGTTGTGATTGAACACGTTAACAGGTGTTAGCAAACATTGACATTTTGAACGAAGAGGCCTTTGTCCTTTGAACCCTTTCACACCAACAAAATCTGTTCATTTTCGCATCCATGTCCATCTGCATTTTAAAATTATTAACCACAAATTGTTTGTTGCATTGTTCTGATGATCAGCGTGCAGATAGATAAAAGCTCTAAACAACATATTTACATATAGGTGTATTCTTTGAAAGACTTGTTCGCACCACATGAATAAGAGAACCATGCAACACTGTCTGCCCCATTTATTGAAGTCTGAAAAAATAATATTTAGTCCAGCAGGTATTCGTTCTGAGCAGCTATTGATTCTTCGTGTGTTATCATCTTTTCACCAGAAGAACTTTTTGTTTGTCCTTAACTGGGATCTCGTGTTATTTTTTTCTTTTTATTGAGTACACTCTCTTGTTTGAAAACTTACAAAATATCCAAAGCTATTTTACGGATTTCTACAATTCAAAGGAGAAAGAGAGAAAAAAAAATAAATTAAATGACTCAGCTGACAACAAATCGCACTCATAATCGTCTTCACTGAGAAATGTATGTCGTCATAAGGAATCCCTTGGGATTTTCATTATTTCATAACATTGTATGTTCTTCAAATTTCTCCAACTTTTTCACTTTATTTCTCTCTCACATTTGCTGTCTATCCTAACTTTCGTCTGTGTCGCTGGCTGTCAATATTTTTGCGGTCGTAAGTGTATTTTTGGTGAAAATTGGACCACAAACAATCAAAAGAAACAAGAATCTAATTGTTTCGTTGTCTTTGTCGTTGCCGTTGTTTAATGTGTTTTGAGGTCTGAATTTTTTGTATATTTTTCTGGTAGTTTTGTGTATAAAACAACATGTAGTGCTATAACTATTTGTATAACTGCTTCTAGATAAAACTAAGATGGACACACGAATTTTGATAACAACAATCTTTCTGTTTCAATAGCCGAGAGGACTTTCCCTGTTTCGCCGGCTGTCTATGGGGACGGCGACAAGGCTTCTGATCGGGACGGTAGGGAGTTTTTGGGCAGTTCCATGTCGATCTCTTTCTCTTTCTCGTCATTTTTGTAAATAATATTTTCTTTTCTTTCCAAGAAGGCGATTGCAGTCATGTTTGTATCTCTCTGGCTTTCTGCTCGGCACGCTAACTTTTTTTAATTGCATCTTCTCTCATTCATTGGACGCTGTAGATCAGGCAAACATTCTTCATTCGTTCTTAATTCTCTCTGCTTGAGACGCTTTGTCTGCCTGCTGTAATATATTCTGTATTTTCTGTATTTGCATTGGGTTGAACAGCGTGGTTTTTAATTCTGCTTCCTAAAAAACTTCGTTTACTTAGCATTTTCACTGCACATTGCATTAACTTACCTGTCTTGTTATCTTTATTCTCCTTCTCTCAAAAGCGTGCACGCTTGTAAACTTTATTTTTTTTAAAGTTTGTTCTTAAATCAGCCATTGGAAGATATTCCTTCAAATGAAAGCAGCGGACGGAACCGAATCAGCGAAACCTAAGAGGGATGAGAGAAGTTTTGAAAAAAAGAACTGCAAGGGATTTTGCAAGAATTTTTACATCTGGCTTCACGGGCAGCTGAAAATAAATGATCACTGCCAGCTTTGGTGACCAACTCATATGTCATCCGTCACAAAAATGGCCAAGGCCCTCAGAGCAAGCGATACTGTCTGGAGGAGAATCAATAGGAGGCGGCTGGCCAGTCCATGCTCGCTGTGAGAGATAAAGACGACGATATAGATAGGCCAAACTTCACTTATTGGCTGCAAATATAAATGCTTTCTCTCCGCACCGTGAAATTGGCAAAGTGCAAGCCGAGGGAACGCCATTCCAAGTCGCAATCAATGGGCCGAACTATTTCTTGCACACAGTTTCCAGTTGCCAATGCTGTAAGGTAGAGAAGTGGGTAAAGGTTGGTAGATGGTGGGAGACGATTCGCTGAGTGATGTTCCAAACTACTGCCCCACGACAGCTGGAGCAAGCATTGCTCCGGTGATTATCTCGGGCCAATAACATGATTTCATTATCGAGTGAAATGTGCCTGTAAAAGTTTGAATGATGTTTGTTCGAAACTAATGCAGTTTTATTGGTGGGGGAGAGGACGAGGGAAATCTTTTGAAAACGTACGTATTTTGTTATTTCCCTGACAGCAAGCATGAACTGTAAAAGGAGCAGCTGAATGACTATAGAATCGGTATCTGAGGCTGGAGATGCGTGAAGAATCCCTGTGATGCCACGGACTTCTTTCTTCAACACTTCAGTGGGTCCCGAACTCTGTCGAGGGCGGAGGAAGAGAAGAAAATGAAGAAGTGGACATCTTTCCCTACAAAGCTCGCCATGGAAACGTGCGGTCTTTAACACCTCCTTCGCCTTCCACCGACAGACTGGAAGACTCCCTTTACCTTTTATTGCAATAGCGATTAAGTTCGTCTCTCATTCCTTGTATTTCCGATTAATCCATTTAAGGTCTACAAGTATATTTATCTTTGTAATACTAGACTAGCATCGGTAGAAGGTTTTATTGGTTTGTCCTCTGAATGAACCAAAAGCTATCGTTATCGAGAGAGGAAAAAAAATGTAAAAAAGAAAAATCAAAAATGCACTGAAAGAGGTCAAAAACCCGAATGGACATCGATATGACATCGATACGTTGATGATGCCATGGTTACTGTTAATGCGATACTAGGACCGTAAGTATTGTGAACATTTACGACCTCAAACGACTTCATGTACTACTTCTGCCTGTGCTTTAGGACTCACATCAAGGCTGGAGAGACGATATTGGGGAGGGTAAACGGGGACAGTCACTAAGGTTTCAAAGAAAATCACTTTTCTGGGGAAACAGCCTATCCATTTAAAAACAATTCTGTCCTTCTGGCAAGTATAAATGTTATGTGATTTTCGGACTAGATAGAAGTTTTCTGCGTTAATCGCAATATAGACATTCTCTTTAGGATGCATTCTGTCCATGATAGCTAATAACACAAAGTACAATACTGCAGTCTTTCTTGTGGACACAATAAGAAATGATAGGTAGTAATTTTTGCAAATAATGTTCTTCTTCTTTTACATTACACATAAGATTAAAATCAAGACACAGAGAGAAAGTGTGTGTGTGTGTGGTGCCTATATTTGTGTCTGGGTTTCCAGGCGTTTCGTCAATGACCTTAACTTCCCCACACTTTGCAGTTAATTCTACTTTTAATACTTTTAATCTTACATTCTGTTCCTTCGATTTGCGTGGTTACGGCCATTTTCCTCGAGCTTCCCAATATGCCTTCACAATAAAAGACGATTCCAGCTTAATGACAGCATCATGGCTAGCGGCGACCGAAAGGTGCTCTTCTGCCTAGATTGATTCCAAATAAAAAGGGACAGTCATACGATCAGACCCCGCTCTTCTTGCCCAACTATTCTTAGAAACAGCTCTCATTAAACTGAGAAGTATTACAACAGTTCTCTCAAGCACGAAGTGTGTGGATAGCAGCAAGCATAGCATAGTAGTACGATGAAAAACTGTATCATACTGAGAAGACAGTGTAGACAGTGTATGGCAGAACAACAACCTGCAGGCAGACCATCTGCAAGAGACTGTGGTATGAAGCAAACGAGTCTGAGGGATTCCAAACAGGGGATTTCAGGGGGAGTTAACTTTCTGCCCCCTTCCCTAACCCAATACTTCTGGCTGGCCTCAGCTCGCGGTCCGGTCAGCACGATAAAGAAAGCCACTTATAGGCTGAGTGATGTACTTCCGGTCTTGATCAAGATCGTGTTTCGCAGGAAACGCGCACAAGAAACTGGTCTTGGTTGAGGAACTGGTCTTTGTTGTGTGCAGTCTCCTCTGTCGCTGGGATTTCCAATTCCCATCTTATCTTCCGACTTGTTTCCCTGTCTTTATTAACCTTTTCTTATTTCTACTTCCTTATGACCATCCTCTCTTTATGTTATCTGTAGTTCAATATTTCGACTCTTATCTTCCTTTTCTAAGTTACCTTAAAACTCTCTCTCTCTCTCTCTCCCTCCCTCTTTCTCCTCCAAACCACACTTGTCGCGATACTTCAGGTCTTATGGTTTGGGTTCTCCATAGCGAATCAGGGTGTTTGCTTCCGGTTCGTGAGCGCTACCTAGACCTGACACTAGCAATGGCCTTTGACAAGGCCACCAACGTGAATTTCCGTCTTCAGTAATGTCTGGAACTCTGAATTTATTTGAAAGAGTTATTGCTCTTTGGACTCGTGTTGCTGACAATCTTCCAAGTACTTTGGGAGCTTAGTTTTCCCTGCACCAGGGGCCCTCACTCGTTTCGAAATTTTACATTATATTAAGAATACAAAAGTAAATGCACGAGTTTAGTTATGTTGCAAACTTTAACTTCACGTTTCTGACTGTGAACTTGAAAGTTTCACCACTTCTTTATACATTGTGCATCCAACACCACAGATTATTTTCTCATGCGTTATTTTCCTTTCAGACTGTTCTGAAGATTAGAGAATTGCGAGACTTATCTTTCAGTAAAATCACACGAAAGTTTAATTAATTAATAAATATTACTCCACTCTTGCATACAGATATATATTCGAATGCAAGACCGGTATATAGATGATTTTAGGAGCGCTGAGATGTTGTAATTAACTACAGGCATTGTACATTGGACTCTGTGGTGTCTATCTGTGTTTTGATGGTATTAGATATATTCATTTTACTTCTATTATCAACCAACAAACCACACAAGCAGTCAATGAAGCATCCATGCAACCAATTAATCAATCAACCAATGATTCAGTCAATGAATGAGACAGATAGTCAATCGTGAAGCAAACAGTTCTAAGGACTACAGACCGGACAGTTAGTTTGTCCCCTACTGTTGCTGCCATCTTACAACAGCCACGTCCAGAGGTCTGCTCTGTCTCCCGTTTGTGGAGATGGTGTTGATGTGAAAGTGCTTGACCTTTGGCACGCGGCGACAACGCGCGGCACCGCATACATTGCCGCGCCCCTTGCGGCCGTTTACACAGCGTCTAGGGGCAGGCGGCACGACGCGGCAGCCGCCATTGTGCTGCGGTTTCCGTAGGTCCATGGGTGGATAGCTATCAACCCTTTACAACTCGCTCTCCCTTGCCCAAGTCTTAACAAAATATTTGGTCTTAATGAGGCCAAGTGCTGGAGGCTAGGCCGCGGGCATTTCCATTTTGAGTGTGAGCGTGTGTGTGTTTTTGCGCGTGCGCGCGCGGACGAACATGCCTCACAGGCATTCACGTTTTGAGAGTTAAATACACATTTTATTTCGAACAAATTATATATTTTTTAAATGAAAGTTAAAATAAAATGTGCGAATTTTATAGCTAGAGAATTCGAATAACACTGAGCTAATCAGTCATAGCGTGTGATCAAACGAAATTGTCGTGACTAATCTCTTGCGGAATGTTCCTGGATCACGTGACGATGGTCCATCAGAAATATAAGTTCGTGGATATGCTTGACCGAAACCAACTTGAGCTTAGTATTACAGAGTCACCACCGGCCAGCGCTTCTTGCTTCCATTTCTGTGTGTGCACGCGTGAGTTTTCTTAAACAAGTTTACCGTTCCAACAAGTTGTTTAAGGCAGTCATAGCTGATTTGCTTTAATCTTTGTTTCATTTAATGGCAAATGGAAAGGCTATTTTTTGGGGCAATACATTTCAGCTCGAGTTAAGGCAAGCGTTGCATTTTCAAACGGCAGTAAAGCCATCAGGCGCACCATCTTGTGTTGGAGCTCCTATAATTGACAAACACGCGTCCAGCTTCATAATCTCATCCCAATACGGCAGCATGCTGGCTGACTTTCGATTTCACAGGAGCCAATTAGGATCTCCGATTATCCGGCAAGACACGATGTTTGCCCTTCACAGAAACTGGTGTCCCTTCCATCGCTTTGTGCTGGTTGAAAAAAAAAAGTGCGGATTCTACAGCTATGGATTCTTTTCCCGAACCCCCTGCGCGCAGACGAGCGCGAAAAAGTCGGATGTAGCTGCGCAGGTCGCGAACCGCCATGTTTGCTTTTTTCAGGAGCGGCCCCTGTTCATCAGGAGTGTTGAATGGCAGAACATGGCCACAATTCCCGCCAGAAATGGCCTTTTTGGTCTTGCTTACCCAGCGGGGTAATCGAATCAGCCGTGTTGATGTTCAATTAATTCATGATTCTCGGCATGTGGTCGCCACCAGGCACGCAGGGGTACGAGTCGCAGCGGAGTTCATTTCACACGTTTTCCTTCATCGATCGACCCAAGGCATCAGACAGATTTGTGCGCATTGATCCTTGCGCTGAAGAAAAAAAAAAGTTCCGGCAAAGCGCAAACCCTTTACAATTCTGTCCACCCGGCCCCTTTCGCGCCACCGCTTTTACTTCACCACCTTCTTGCGCCGCAGAAAAACCCACAGATGTAAATCAGCACTCGTAGCCTCTTGTCGAAACGATCAATTTTTAACTCTTTTGGATCCCCTCCTTTAGGTCAGGGCCTTTTTTTTTCTTTTTTTTTTTTTTTTTGCAGGGTGATCATCGTTCGTCTAGTTAGTGACTCTCTGACACTTCTCTCGACCCATTCTCTCCCCCGCCCTCCTGTCCCCCAATCTTCTCCGTCTGACGTTTGGGAGCTGTTAGAACAGGGGCAAGTCGTTCTTCAAACTGTTTGGAGACAGATGCCCAGTTGGAGTTATGCTGGAACTCATCTTTATTCATGTCACGCCTCCTTCTTCAGCCAGCGGAAACAATGCCACGGTCCATTTGAATGCCGCGAGATGCCGCACGGAGCTCTAATAACCAATTCTCATCCGCGGCCTCTAAGCACCCCTTTAAAACCTTCGTCTAGCCCCGAAGCACTATTTTAAAACCCTCGTCTGATGAGCAAAGGCTTTCCTCCCATCTAGTTCGATTATCGCATGCAGTTATTTCCCTTTGTGTTGTAATCGTCTCGGAGAGATGCTAATCTCAATATGGAATCGTCTGAAGGACCGCGTTTGTGACCACCAGCGCTACTGATCCCAGCTCATGGCTACTGAGTCTTGTACGTGATGATGGAATCCTGCTACCACGATACATATGGAATCTTCTCCCCTTTCTGGATAAAATGATGCTGACTGGCAGTCAAATATGACTGAATGAAAGTCCCATGAAGTGTATCAGGTTTTTTTTCTGTTAATGATCTCGAAGTTGTGACGGTAGTCTTAGTACTACCACAAAAGAAAAACTGCCGAAAGCTGATTTGCACTCGAGGACTCAACAATAGAATAAAAGATTCGTCTCCTTCCCTACCGACTTGCATCAAACATATTTCCGATTCTATTTTGCAAAATCTGGATCCCCTTTCCTCTCACATCGTTGTCGAAGGGTAATTAACCATACCTTGACATTATTATGGTCATTGTGGAAATTTGTGAGTTTCATAGTTTCATAGCAGCCAGCAAGGAGTTGCAGTAATCAGCTGTAACATGTCTATCATAGTAGGCAGACAGACAGTTGTAACATTTCTATCATAGTAGGCAGACAGACAGTTGTAACATGTCTATCATAGTAGGCAGACAGACAGTTGTAACATGTCTATCATAGTAGGCAGACAGACAGTTGTAACATGTCTATCATAGTAGGCAGACAGACAGTTGTAACATGTCTATCATAGTAGGCAGACAGACAGTTGTAACATGTCTATCATAGTAGGCAGACAGACAGTTGTAACATGTCTATCATAGTAGGCAGACAGACAGTTGTAACATGTCTATCATAGTAGGCAGACAGACAGTTGTAACATGTCTATCATAGTAGGCAGACAGACAACTGTGACTTGTTCAACAAGATATCAACAATCCCAGATACCTGATGGAGGACGCAGAGGTGATGCTGATTTTTTCCCACCTTGATGTGACTTTGTGGACAAACGAGTGAAGATGGATTTCTACTTCTAGAACATAGATCATCCACGTTCTCTTTTCTCTCGCTCTCTCTGTTAGAAGATTCTAATATGTATGATGCAAGGAGGGAAGAAGAAAAAAAAAAAAAAGTATTAGAGTCTACACACACACGTTCGCAGACAACCGCAGAGGAAGAAAGACTCATAGAAGTACAATTCAAATATATATCCACACACACAGGTAGGAATTTCCAAAAGCGCGTGTATCTCAGAACTTCCCACGATCACATTTACACTGCCAGTGAGACCAGTAAAAGAAAAGTGAAGACTGAAGAGTTCAAACCAGACTCATCAAAGCTCGGAAGCTGCGGCTCACTCTAAACCACAATTGCTTTGTCTTTTGCCTACCTTGGCATTAAATTCCAGAGATTACTGGAATCTGGCAATGTTGGTATTATTATTACCATCACTTTAGTCCCTACACAGCGCCAGTGTCTACGTATTTGCATATTTACGTATTTTCCAGAAAGATTCATTCGTCTGAGCAGCTCTCGTTTATTGGAACCTCCAACACACCAGACTCGTCTCGTAAGAGCCGATAAAACCTGAGTGGAACAAACTTCAAACTTTGCTGCGGATCGGTTTTTGTATTGAAATTCGTATAGATGGATACGTTTTCTTTGAAAATTTACCTGAAAGTATACGGAGAAAATACAGTGCTTGTGAGGGCGTGGCTGATAGGAAGACTGTTGTACCTCGACACAGGCCATGACTAGCACTTTCAGTCAACCCAAAGACAGCGGAGAAGCTGAAATTGGAGAAATCAGACTACAAAAGATAAGAAAGAACAATTCATGAAATGTTTCTTTGAAAAAACATGAGGGTTGTCTTAAAGATTGATTGTTTCAAAGTAATGGTGATGGATGTTGCTGTGGCGGTGCTGATGATGGTCGAGATGTAGTACTAAGATTATGGAAGTAGAGGCAACGAAGATGATAAGGCAGTGACGACGATGAACACAGTGTGTTTGGGTGACTGACTATGATGACAGTGCTACTCCTTATGATGGTTTCTTGAACAGTTTCTCTCTTGTCATTCTTCTCAGTTAAGAATACAGTAGAGCTGCATTTTAGCATACAGCTGTATTTCATTGCACAATGTACTCAGTGTACAGTGTACTGCTGTATTTCAGTGTTAAGTGTTGTTTCACGCATAACAAACACAGGGATATAACGCAGAATGTTTGTGTGCCGACATGAACCTAACCACCTGACAGATATTTACGACCAAAAACTTCCGAAGCAGCATGCAGATGCTGGTTTTTGCAGGTTACGAACCAATTAAAATCAACCTTCCAACTGGCAGCCTTGTACAAAACTGACAAACGGCGGCAGGAAAGGCAACAGATTAGGCGGTAATAGGATCAAAGAATGTTTTCCTATCAGGTCTCGATGTTTTGAATATCTTAAATGTAAACAAAGTCTCAACCACTTTGCGAGCGGCAGCTCAAGGCAGAGACAGTGAACTAATTATCTCGTTTCTTGTTAATCGACTTGAAGCTGTCTCTAAACTTTTATTTGGGTGCTGAAAGAGATAAACTGCAATAAAAATGGGTTTGAAATCTCCTGTTTATTAACATGGCAATAATAATAATAATATAATTTTTCATTGTGATAAAGCGACTTCCTGGAAATAATAATAATATGCATGTGATTTATATAGTGTATAACAATGCTCACGAACGACCATACTGTCAGCGCTTGAGACAAGTACGAGACTTGGACAGAATACGAAAGGAAGGAGGAACAACTGTACAGACAAGTAATAAAAGTGAAGATACAAAGAGTAATCAGGAAACAAACAATAAGGATGGAGAGTGTCATAAGTCTGCAGAGGACGACGAGCAGGTGGACTAGTCAATAGACTTTAATCACAATTATTAACAAATATGTTGATTAGTGTAAATAGTACTGAAATATATATTTATATATTAATGGATTATTCCTGCATGGTGTACTGAATTCAAATGAAGACGCTCGTGTAAAACCAATGACCAGAAATGATTACATCCCCTTCAACCAGTCTAAATCATCTTCTAGGACATGTTAGGGCTATTTCAGTAAATGTTTATGAGACAGAGATATAAAAACATATCTTAACCATACCGCCCATCAAGAAGCAAGAGAGACAAAAACATTTAAGCTTACATTCCTGGAATACAAGAGTTACCTGCCCCACCAAGCTCGATTAGAGCGGACGTACTTAAAAGGTCATGATTTTTACCCCATGATTGGGTGTTCTTAATCACAATACATCACGGCAAACTTGCTGTCAGATTCTGCCATCTATTGAGACAGAAATGGCAAAGGATAACTATAACAAGAGCTGAGTGACCTCCTCCCTTAAGGTCTCGTGAAGTTACCTCGTTTCTAAATGTCACGTGAATAGTTATTTCTTTCTGGGCGTGCGTGCACGTGTGTTGATGTGTGTGTGTGAAGACAGTGTACTGAGAACGCATCTTTATGTGAGAGACAGAAGAACAAAGACAGAGAACGAGATACTATTTCTCCATGGTGCGCGAGGATGGTCGAGGTGTATATATATTTATGTCATTTCACCATCACTGCCAGTTCTAATACTAATGAGTGAGTTTCATTTTATATTTTCTGTCATGTACATGCTACGAGAGAAAATTTATACTTATTATGTTATTCAGTAGTGATAATGCATAAACTTACTTAGTACTGCTATTTATTTTTAAAGCCCTTAAGAGAGTAGTACATACTAACACTTATTCACCTTTTATTTAATTGACACTATCGCACGTATACAACAGTGCACGCATAGTTGTGATAAGGTAAAGCCGATCAAAGTCATAAAATAAAAATC
Organism: Pomacea canaliculata; assembly: GCF_003073045.1. Lineage (NCBI taxonomy): Eukaryota > Metazoa > Mollusca > Gastropoda > Architaenioglossa > Ampullariidae > Pomacea > Pomacea canaliculata. The sequence continues at coordinate 13,900,120 of NC_037602.1, read as the reverse complement.
AGGAGCATTAACCAGATCTCAAAAGCGCAATTAAATAAACATCTACAGCAAAAATTCAAGCGATTAAGTAAACAAAAGAGCGCGCTAAAATATAGTTGCTTCTGTTGCTGCCTTTCCATTTTGGCATTGTATTCGACACGTATGGACATACTTTTGTCTGAGTTGTAACATTTTGTTTCTGAGTAAATCTGCCAGAAATAGAACGGTATTTTTTGCCAAACCTGTTGACATGTACGTTTATTTGCTTTAAATTTGATCAAGTGGTTAAAAAATGGGTAGTGGATGAGGGCAGAGATGCTATTTTCGCATGAGAAAGTCATGTTTGAAACACTGCACTCGTCCGACACACACCCGCCATTTATCTGAACACACGAATGTATCTTGCGAGGTCGAGGCCCTCCGATATTTCCTGATGTATAGAATCCGATGACGTCCTCGGCGTTCGTAGCTGCCGTCCCACAAGCACCGCGACACGAGACATGTCCCTTGTGTCACCACGTGCCCCTCCCGTCACCTCTCGGCCGTAGCTGCTGTTTGGAGACTAACAGCGACTGATGAGGGACCAACACTTATCTACCAGCCTCCAGACTCTACGTACATCTTGAACTAACGGTCTGCGGTCACGGGTTTCCTCGCCTGTAGACATAACGGCAGTTCCACATTCCGACACCCGGCGGACAATAGGGCGATCGCTGTGTTCGACTACCAGCCTACCCGTTATCCCGTTGTCCGTTCAACCCCTCGTCCGCTCGGCTCGTGTGGGAAGCAGAAGTGCGGCACCACGCCTTCATGGCTTTCCGCATCTTGCGATGGACCTTCCGGTACCCAGCAGCTGTCTCAGGGTCTTCAGCGTGTCACTTCAATTGTGTTCCTTTGTAGCCACCTTTCATGAGTCAATTACACTACTCTGCTTCTGTCTTAAAAGTCCTTGCCAAAAATGTGTCTGGTGTATTGGATATTAACTTGCTGTCGTATTGCAGAAAACTTGGTCTAATTAATAATAAAACAGTGCGTGGAGTACGTGGTGGGAGGAAAGTGCGTGCATGTAGACTTGCTCATTCCCGTTCAGACTTAGTGCAAGTGTTAGCACCAAGCTCTGACACCAGTGAGCCTCCAGGACTTGCTGCCTCTGTGGAAAGTTTGTCTTTGGGACTACGGCTCTGTCCCTGTACTTCTTCATGCTCCAGTGCATCTGTCCTTGATGGCCCCTTCACCACTGTGTTGGTGAATGATGACAACCCTGTGCCTATTGACATCTCATTAATTTCTTGTGACACCAGTGTTCCTGCTGTTCCTCCGCCCTCCTCCCCTACTCCGGCATTCCCTTTCCAGTTTACAGACCTGTCCCCTCACTGTACGTCTATTGTGAATGAAGATGGGTCTAGTGTTGACCCCCTTACATCAGAAACGCTAGATATTACAAGTTCATCTGAGAGTCAGATAGTTCAGACTCAACTGTTATGTGGCCTCCTCAACGCCCAGTCGGTCGTCAGGAAGGCTGTGGACATTCACGATATGATTATTGACAAGTCACTGGATTTGCTGTTGCTCACTGAGACGTGGCTTAGGGAGGCTGGAGATGAATTTGTTATTAGGCAAATCACTCCCGTGGGATATTCGTTCATTCACAATCCCAGGTCTGGAGATAGATGTGGTGGTGGGATTGCTGCTGTATATAAGAAATCCGTGCTTCTGAGGCCTTTGGTGTCAGAAACGTTCAAGACTTTTGAGTCACTCAGTTTTGCCCTCACTCGTGGTTCACTGACGTTTCATGTCTTGCTTCTATATCGCCCTCCTTACTCTAGAAACAACAAAGTGACTACTTCAGCGTTCTGTGAAGAGTTTATTCCCCTGGTCTCCAACCTAGCTGCTGCCAACAAATACTTGTTAATTCTTGGAGATGTGAATATTCATTTTGATGTGCCATCTGACCCTGACACTAAGAGACTTTGTCAGCTGTTGGATTCCCTTGATCTTGTTCAACATGTCAACTCCTCTACCCACTGTAAGGGTCACACCTTGGACTGGGTTATTGCGAGACCCGGCCATCACACTGTTAGGTCTATTGTTGTGGAAGACTTGCAACTTTCGGATCATTTTCTTGTGTTGTTTACTACCAGCATGTCAAGGCCTGGCTTACCGAGAAAGACTGTGTACACTAGAAATGTGCGGGGCATGGACTCTGATTCTTTTCGTACTGCACTTCAGCGTTCGGCTCTCCTGGTCTCCCCTCCTGACAATGTGGATGAGCTTGTGGCTCTGTACAACAGCACCCTGACTGCTCTTCTTGACAAGTTTGCACCTGAGAAAAAGAGGTGCATTACTGAGCGTCCTGATACCGCGTGGTTTACTCCAGAGGTACGCCGAGCCAAGAAGGTCAGGCGTCAGGCGGAGCGCAAATGGCGCAAGAGTAGACTGGAGGTGGATCGTCAGATTTATCGCCATACAAGGAGCCAGTGTTCAGCCATCATTGTCAAAGCTAGGTCGCTGTATGTTATGAATATTCTAAGCTCTGCAGTTTCTGATTCTCGCAAGATGTTCGCAGTTGTGAATGGTCTCCTGGGTAAAGATGTGACTCAGCCTGTTCTTCCAGAGATGGATGACCAGACCGCTGCCAGTACATTAAGTGCTTACTTTGAAGACAAGATAAAGACCATCATGGACAGCTTCAGTGACTCCGTTGATACTGTGGAGCAAACCAGTGACTTGTTTTGTGGCACGCCCCTCTCTACCTTTCAACCAGTGACAGAAGATGAACTATTGAAATTAGTTCGGCGTTGTCGCCCAACCACGTCTGTGGATGATCCTATCCCCACTGGTGTTCTTCTCCAGCACCTTGACATTCTGCTTCCTGTACTAGTTCGCATCGTCAATGCTAGCCTTTTCTCTGCCTCTGTACCCAGACAATTTAAAACAGCCGTGATCAAGCCTATCTTAAAGAAGCACAACTTGGACCCTAGCTTGTGTAAAAACTATAGACCTGTGTCGAATTTGCCTTTTGTTTCGAAACTTGTGTAGCGTGTCGTTGCTCAGCAGTTGACATTCCACCTGGACCGCTATAGCTTATTGGATAAATTCCAGTCGGCGTACAGACCCAAGCACAGCTGTGAGACAGCCCTTCTGCGTCTTATGAACGATCTTCTGTGCAGTGCGGATGCAGGGAAAGTGACTCTTGTGGTCCTCCTTGACCTGAGTGCGGCCTTCGATGTCATTGATCACTCCACTCTTCTGACTCGTCTCCAGATGGAGGTGGGCATTGGTGGTTCCGCCTTGCAGTGGTTCCATTGCTACCTCAGTGATCGCACACAAAGGGTGATGGTCAATCAAGCTTCTTCAGTGACAGTTTCATTGCTGTGCGGTGTCCCGCAGGGCTCTGTTTTGGGCCCAGTTCTATTTTCTATTTACACATCTCAGCTTGGTCCTCTCATTGAGAAGCATAATGTGAACCGTAAGATGTTTGCAGATGACACTGAACTCTATTTTTCATTTAGTACTGACAGTGAGTCGGTGAGTGAGGCAGTTTGTGCTGTAGAAGATTGTTGCTTAGAGGTCAAGTCATGGATGCTGAGGAATAAACTCAAGCTTAATGATGAGAAGACAGAGGCGATGCTATGTGGTTCCAAGTTTAGCCTTAGCAAAGTCTCTCTAGACTCCATCCAAGTGGGTCAAGCTAGAATCCCCCTCTCCAGCTCCGTACGGAACCTTGGACTCTATGTTGACAATCTTCTATGTCTGATCATGTCAGTTCTGTAGTCAAGGCATGTTATTTCCATATCCGCACTCTTGGACGACTCCGACCCAGTCTTAATAAGAAGACTGCAAATGCAGTTGTTGTGTCCCTCATCGGTTCTACATTAGACTATGCCAACAGCTGCCTCTGGGGGATTTCAAAGAGCGAGTTGTCGAGGCTACAGCGAGTGCAAAATACGGCTGCGAGGATAGTTACAGGAAAGAAAACAACTGACCATATTACTCCTGTACTTCGTGACCTACATTGGCTTCCTGTGGAGAAGCGAATTGAGCATAAATTGTTAACCTTAACCTATGGCTGTCTTCACGACCTTGCGCCTGTCTATCTGCAAGAACTCATTCGCTGTTACCAACCCCAGCGGAACCTTCGTTCAGCAGCACACTTCAGACTTGAACGACCGAGTGTTCAGTCAGGGAATGCTAATAAGAAGACTGCGGGTTTCAGATCCTTCCCCAATGTAGCCCCGCTTTTGTGGAACTCGCTTCCCCTCTCGACCAAGGAGTCTGATAGTATTGGATCCTTCAAGAAAAATCTTAAGACTCACTTGTTTAAACTTTTTTGAAGTTTTCATTTGACCTGCAGTTTGGTGGCTGCTGGGATCACTGCGCATTGAGCGCATCTTTGTGATGCGGATACTAGCGCGTTATAAAACTACATCATCATCATCATCATCATCACTCGTCAGATTTCAGTGTCGGTCACAAAGCTCCTGGAGAGCTTTCTTCGTGACCTTAGGGTGTTTCTTCGTCTTGGGTCATTGGAGAACCTTTTCGGCAGAGGTCAAGAGCACCTCCTTGATGTGGTCCGAGAGGACGTCCACATCGCAGTCGATAAGATTCAGGGCTGGAAAAAGGTCGGCAACCTTAGGGCCCCGTAGATTCTCTGAAACTAGAGCCACCCATCGTTTTCTGCGAATTTGTTTAACTTCCACAGTAATCACAGCATGATTGCTTGCTCTGTTTACAAAATTCACGATAAGCAAGGCTGAACATTTTAAACCTAGCTGCTAGCAATAAGCATTGTTTAGATACTACACACAGCAATGAACCTACATGAAAACTAGAAGATGTGAAACCGACCATTGAGATTAAGACTACATACTACCTTAATTCTCCGAAAAAGTGGGTAACCACCCTGGTGAAATGAGCTTCTTTCTTCCGTTCAGTCATTTATTCGTTCAATTATCCGACTCACTCCTTAACTCACACACTCATACACCTTCTGTCATGGATATATGAAGGCACTAATAAAAGCGCTCTGTCGAAAGCGCTCAGAGATGATATTGAAATGACACGTGACTAGAGAAAAGGAAGTGATGAAAGAGTCGCTACATCAAGAGCACGAGGCCGTCGCCTGCTCGGGTCGAGTTGACTCGCTGTCGGTGCACGCTCTACCAACATGGCGCACGACCTCCTGACAAGGCAACAAAGACGCAGGACGAGGCGCAAATGTTCGAGGCACCCCATGGGAAGTCGCAATGATCTCCCTTGATGAAGGCATGCTTGGAAACGGAGCAGACGGCACAGGGAGGGACCACGTTGCGTCCTCCACGGAGGCCTCTGCCATCTCCCTCAGGGGCTGTCACTCGTGCTGCGACGGTCTCGCGGAGTTTTTCTCCCTTTCACGTACACCCATGCGCACATCATTTGTAGTTCTTTTTAACAGGGGTAGCGCTGTCCACATTAAGGTTGCCGAGAGTCGCAAGTGATCCAATGAAATGATATTAATAGCTGCTGATGAGTGAGAGAAGTGAGGAGCGAAGACCGCCACACAACTCAACCGTACATGTTGTCACGTTTGTTTATTTGTCTCTTATCATCGTGATTGCTTGGCATGCTTTCTGTCGCGGTCGTTTTGCCATAATCATTCAGGCATGTTTTTCACTTTTTCCCACGTGAGTTCTGCAATGTCAGTGTGGAATGTTTGTCACACTTTACGTCACGTGAGTTCTACCAATGTCAATCTGGAATGTTTGTCACGCGCGACAGGTGAGTGCTGTGCTCTGTAGAGTTAGCGGCAGCAGGCAACAAAGGTATTGTAGACATGTAGTGCTTCATGTAAACGATAAATAACACGTTTATTCACGTTACTTTGTCTGGTACTTTACAGGTTGCTTGAATTCAAGATCCCAGTGGGATGTTCCGATTACCCTCATTTTTAGAAATTTTTTTGTTTTAATGAACTAGTCAAATACATTTAACGAATCCGAATCGACTGCACCAAGCGTCGCCAATTATATATATAAATATATAAGTCTCAAGTAGGTTTGTGAAGTCTGAACATCGTCAATAAATATATAGCCGAGTCGTCTATGAACTAAAATGTTAAATGCAGGCTGTTGTCTCCCGGTTTCGCTCGATTGGTTGTTAAATCTTTCCATCGATATTCCGAAATGATGGAAACTATCAAATAGTGACAGCTCACATTTAGTCGTCCATCTGTGAAAGCCCGATTGTAGTCTGACCGGGTGGCTTGTTTGACCATCTCCTGGCTGAACGTCTACCGGAAATAGAATTATACTTGATCAGACTTTCTCTTTTTTCTCTATTTTTCTTTTTCCCTTCCCTTCACATTCATAGTGAAAATGATGGTCTAAAAAAATTATTTAATCTAAGGGGAGCGACCATTTGAAGAGGATGGTTTGTAAATGGTAATAATAAATAAGTAATACCAGATGTTACAACTTCCTTTTCTGATCTCACGAGCCTGTCATAGATTGAGCATTGTGAACAAAAAGACCCTTTCCCTTTTATTTTATAGATAATCATTCATCCAGGACAACAAAACAATTTATGAAGCAAAACCCCGCAGACTTATAGTGTTATCTCTGAGAAAGGTCTTATCCATATAGGGCTTCAGCACGTGTCCACGTGTTGACTGATGGATGAGCGAAAGGCCGAGCACTCCGAAAGCCACATCCGGAACGTGTAGACAAACATTTATTTCCACAAATTCTCTACAAACGGTGTGCATGTCTTCTAATGCTTCTCTTTTCTCACAGTATGTTCACACACTGTCACAACATCACTCTGACATAGTGTCATCTGGCACAGTGTCGTTCGTACGACAGCGTCATCACCAGATCGTTTCTATGACGTCACCAACATGGCGGAAAAGAACAGTTTCGCGCTCGCTTGCCTCGCTTTGGTTACGCGGTTGGGACGGACTACTCTGACTCATCTGATGCAATTTGCCCTGATTACTCCTCCTACCCCACCCTCTCCCGTCCGCGCGCGCGGAGTGCCGGGGTGGGTCGCAAGGTGAAAGGGAAGCTGGGTTGGAGGGATACGCTAAGTGATACAGGGCGCGGGGGTCACGTTGCGATCGAAATTGACTTAGCTTCCGGACCAATCAAATAATCGTCTTGCCTTGTCGCAAGGTTTTGATGCACTCGGGCACAGTCAGCATCATAGTCTCGTGATGCTGCACGAGATGCTCTGTCAATAACGGCAATACACCCGCTTACCTCCTTCCCTCTCTCAACCCCTTCCCTCACTTTTGCTTTCTTCAAGAAACTATTTTTTCGGTTACCATGGGTATCTAATTGTGATAAGTGACCAAAGGTCGTCCCGTGCAGGACCTGCTCTCATTGCCCAAGATAGGTGTGAGAAGTGAGCCCTGTCAGCTGCCACTTGCACGTTGTCCCCCACTCACTCAATTCACCAATGAATGAAGGACTTTGTCATCAGTGCGAGCACCAACTGGCACCTGGTGAGGGGTGTAGCATGATCTATTTTTTGTTACAGAAAATACTACGACCTGCATTATTATGAGTCTGTCCATGAAGTACATGCTGTTACCTGAGAAGACACAAGGGAAGATAATAAGATCTCTTTAGACTGTGCTGTGGTGAAGAGTTGTCCGAGAGTGCTCTCCGTTTCCGCGGGTGGGAGGATATGTGACCATAGCCACACATTCTGTAAGCGAATCAGAAAATTGCTTGAGTCATTTACCGGCCCTTCGAGAAAATCCTATTAAGTGCAAAGACTAGCTCCTGCCACTTGACCAGAATAATTCCATGCTCCCCCCTAGCTGACTGCTCTGGCAGTGCGGGTCTGCTAGCCTGCTTGCCTCAGTAGGAGACAGCGGGTACGCTCCTTCATTAGATGAACCTCAAGATATGTCTTTTGTTTTTCATTTCTTCTTTTCTTTGTTTGTTTATTAGTGTGTCTGCTTGTTTGCTTTCCTTTTTTTTTTTTTGTTTGTTTTGCAGTATTTTCTGTGGGTTCATTTTATGCACTCTGGTGCATTATCAAGACACTGTTTTAGTGTGCACTTTCTTTTTGTCTCGTTATTTCTTTTTCTTCTTCTTTTAAAATCCTTCTCTAATTTTTAATTTGTTGTTTTCTTGTCTTCTTTCTTTTTTTCTTTCTTATTGCTTTTTTTAATTTTATCTTCTTTTCTTTCTTTTTGTATGTTTATTTTATTTTTTCTCTGATTTTTTTTCTTTCTCTCATTTTTATTTTATTTATTTATTATTTTTTGTTTTGTTTTGTTTTCTGTCTTGTTGTGTGTTTGAATGCGCCTGTAATGTTTTGTCTTTTTTTTTTTTTCTTTTTTGTCTGTCTGTATCTGTTTTTATTCCGCTTCATCTTTCCGAGTACAACTCATATTTAACCCTCCACACACACTTCCTTCCAACCACCAAAAAACCACACTAACCCATACCTTACCATCACACATAATAGTAGTCGTTCCTATAACAACAGGAAAATTCCTCAGGCCTTCTGCGCGCGGGACCTTCTCCAGCAGCACGGCCGGCAGTTGGAAACCACTTGGCCTTCACCTCCGATACCTTTTCCTCCCGCACAGCGGGATCCGATCTAATCGTCCGTGACCGTCTTACTCACGCCAGTTACAGGGGAGGCAAGCCACTGGCGCTGTGTCTGCGTGGAGAAGGTTGTTGCCGAGGGAGGGAGGCAGGCGCTCAGCCAGGCGGAATAATGACTCAATAAAGTCTCTAGACCGCCGGCAGGGTTTTTTCAAGGTGCCTGGAAAAGGGCACCGGACTCGATACATTCATCGAATATTTTGACAGATGCTATGCCGATGCTGATAGATAAAATGAAAGATGGCGGCCTGCGCTTCCATCATCGCATTTATGTTGCTGATCTTTTTTTCCTGTATGACCAGAAGTGCTCAGTTTATTGATGGCTACGTTATCTTAGGGTGTACTCCTTGAGTCGTTATTACTTTACAGGCGTAAACCAGTGTAAAATGTTGGTGGTTCAGTGCTTTTGATCATTGAGTGCCGACGTGCTGACCCTCACTTTACTGGGGTGGGGGGAATGCTTTGTTTTAGTTGAAGGTGTGAGAAAAAATGCCGTTCTAGTAGTGAATTTCTTAAGACTTGTGTTTAGAACTTTCGCCAAGATGCCTAAGTAATTATTCCCACCTGTATGGTACAGTACTTTTCTTCTTAAATTAGCAATAATTGATTTAAATACTCTGTCCATCCCAATGGAAGTGTTAAAAGAAGCAAAATGACAAAAAAATGTCGGACAAAAAGTGCAAGCTGGAATAAACAACTGAAAGTCTGGAACAGATGCACTGCAGCGAGGGGTGGTATCGAGAGAAAGAAAGAAAGAAAAGGAAAAATTGCTTAAAGCTTGTCAGTTATGAAAAGGATTAACGAAAGAAACGTGTCTTCGGCTCTCACCCTCTTTTACCATTAGCTTCCCCTGCATCATTCATTTCATTGCCGAGTAGATCTCCCAAGATATAAAAAGAAGAGGACATTAAGCAGCATTAGGCGGGACGTGGTGACGCTGTTTTATATTCTTTGCAGATATACGATCTTTATTTTTGTCCAAAGCGGAAGCAACGAATAGAAAATAGTGGAGCGTAAAATGCCCTCAGCAATGTCGTCTGTCTTTAGTCAAAGAAAACAATGGTGAACCGTAGAAGTAGTATTAGATGTGTGACGTTTTTTATTTATGCTTTTTCTCTCTCTCACTCTCTCTCTCTCTCTCTCCTTTTTGGGCTCTTTTTATTTAGCGAGAGTAAGTTGAATTATTTTCAATGCAAATGTGATCCCTTTAGTTTAATACATTCCCAACTAGTTTTTGTAAACTTAAATACAGTTTTGTAGCTAAACAGAACCCCCGCACAGGAATTTTTTTAATATTTTTCTGCAAATGTGTTGCTTGCTGATTTGTTGATGTTTTGTGATGCACAACCTTACGCAACATCTTCCACGTTTATTATAAATTTTTCAAAAACCTTCCTTCGAATGAATCTTGTGACCTTGAGGAATCTGAGACCTTCTAGAATTGCATGACCTTGTCTAAGTTGTGTAGCCAACGCTGACTTGTGACTTCAAATGAATCACGTGACCGTGTGGTCAACAAACGTGATTAGCGAGAGCGTACAGGTGACTTTTACACAAAAATGTCCGTGAAATTACTTGTGCCCATTCCGATGGAGTCCTTTTCTATGGATGCATTATTTACCTGTGTTTCCGTTTCAGAAGGCGCAAGTATTGACCTGGAGGACGTGACCCCCAGCTTTGACTCTCCCATGGCCAACGTGACGGTGAAGGAAGGGGCGACAGCAGTCCTGCCATGCTCAGTCAAATTTCTTGGAAGACGACAGGCAAGCAGACATTAATGCTGACACAACCTGGACAGAATTTAACATTTGGTCATAGTCATGATCACATGAATTGTTGGTCTTAACTCAAGGAATCTTCCAAAAAAGCTCCAGTCTTTAAAACTTCCTAATTTCGAGGTTTAATTTCTGAAACTGAACGCTGTACAACATTTGTTCACAGGTGGTGTGGACTGACCAGTGGTCAACGCTTCTGACTTTTGAAGACCGACGCATCATCGACGATGAGCGGCTGTCGGTGGAAAGGCCTTTCAGCAAGGACTGGAACCTGCACATCAGGAACGTACAGCACAAGGACCAGGGACTTTACAACTGCCAGATCAACACCAGCCCCGTCAAAATTAAAACAGTTCACCTCAAAGTACAAGGCGAGATTGTCTTGTCCTGAAATCTTAGACTACTTTATCAGAAGCCATTGCAACATTATCTTCTTAAGGTTAGACACCGGTCGAAAAAAAAAGTTTTTTGTTTCATGGGATAGCGCGGATTTTTTTGTATCAGCTATTTAGCCCTTGAATGAAGTTTCAAAAAATGGTTTTACTGCACTCGTCGCGCTATCGGTTGCCATGGAAACAATCCAAAATGGCGCCAAAACAAACAATTTTAAAAGCTAAAAACTTCTTCAATTTTGTGAGTAGACACAAAATTCTTTTTGAAATAGTTACCTAAAAGACAGATCTACATTTCTATGATAAAGAATTTGCGAATTCCTCTTAGTTTGTTTTTTTTTTATTTTTTTCTGTAAAAAAGTGTGTTAAATTTTAAGAAATTTTGATGTAAAACGGTATAACTACCAAACTACTAAGTTATTTTTAAAAATCTATCATAGAAATGTTTAAATTTGTATGAAGAAAAGCTCAACCAAATTGCAGATCTATATCTCTTGTCAAAAAGTAGGAGTTAGCTTTTGAAGTAAACAGTCTCTAACCAAAACAAGGAACTGAGAAATCGCGGAAAGAAAAACTGAAAGCTTAGTAACTTCTAAACTACTCAATATTTTTTAAAAGCTCTCATAGAAATGTTTAAATATGAATAAAGAAAACTTCAACCCAATTTTAGGCCTGTATCACATGCCAATATAAAGTTATAAGCTTTTGAACTAAACAAGCTTACTAAAACAAGAAACTGAAAAGGCGAAGGAAAACAAAGTGAAAGCTTAGTAACTACTAAACCACTAAATATTTTTTAAAAAGCTCTCACTGAAATGTTTACATATGTATGAAGAAAACTTCATTCAAATTTTAGGCCTGTATCACATGTCAATATAAAGTTATAGGGATTTTAAGTAAACAAACTGTAACAAAAACAATGAACGGAAAAAGCGCGAGCAGAAATATCAAGCTTAGTAACTTTGTTTTATCTAAGCCTTTCATGTAATTTACCTGCTGAATGAAAAATATAACCATCTTTCAATGTGTTACTACATATAACTTTAACATTACTAATAAAATTAATTATTTTATTCACTTTTAGAAAAGTCAACATGGTTGTGTTGTGTACCCAACTGCTGACCAGGCTTCAGAGAAGTACACAGTAATAAAAACAATGGTGTTTGCAAACATTGAGCAACACAGTTATAGCTTTAGTTAGTTATATAGAAGTTCAGTGTCCACTAGCTTCATGGTTTTTGCCATCTTTGGTCTTTTGCTGTCTAACATTTAGTGATGATGTCGCATATTGCTTCCAATTTTTGCGAGCATCTACTGAAGTAGCAGCATTAGTAGGAAACACTCTCATCTTTCTTAGCCTTCAGTTGCAGGGTGATGGGATGAACATCAATTAAAGAAATTATTTCAAAAGCTTATAGGGGAGTATAACCAATTCTTGCAGCCCTATGCTCCACTGGGGGCAAATAGGAATAAGAATAACCTATTCATGAAATCTAGTGATACATCACTGGTGCACCAGAATTTAAGCAGCTGCTCATGTTGTGTTCCTCTGTATGCTAGGATTATTTTATGAATTACCTCTGTAGTCACATGGATTAAAGATGGTTGATTTTTGTGGCTAGGGGGTATCTTATTTTCTGTCAAAGATTTCTGGGAAAAGCACTATAGCTGTCTGGCCTTTTAGGGGGCTGACAATGATGTGCTCTCTAGACACTGAATGGCTTCAAACTTGACTAGATAGCAGTTTTCATTGTTTGTTAGGAATGCTATAGATAATTGTCTTCACATTCTGTTTGTTACATTTGGTTGGAGTAAGACCATCCAACCCCCACCCAACCTTTGTTTACTGTGCAAATGATGTAAGCTCTGTTTCCCTACATTCCTGACAAAGTACATAAATAACTAGCATTGCAAGTTGACTCAAATGTGTAAATGTTTACATCTAGTCCTGATTACTACCAAGCTTTGCAGCAGAAATGAAAACTTCGCTTTATTTTCAGCTCGCTTACCACATGACTGATGGTGTTTTCGACAGCCGAATTCGGTTCACTAAGTTACTTTTTTTAGCTGCTACGACGGTCTAAGAATGTCCACGTGGTTTTTATTTTTTTGCACGTGGTATTGTGAGAAGAAATGAGCGTCTGACAGTCACAATAAACATTTAATATCAACGTTAATGTCTTAGAAAAGAAAATATCCCAGAACTAGCTTTGACTTGCTGTCGCCATTGTTTATACATCCGGAGGCCATGACAGTTGCCTTGTGGGATACCCGAGCACAGCCGAAGCGTGTTCGTGTGCCCTATGACCCCGTCTAGGTCGGCATTAGTGAATTCTGATTGGCTATATGCAAAGTATGTTACGCATGCGTCCATATAAGGAAGTTTCCGACCCTTTGTGTCGTCTAGAAAAGAGCTTGTATCATAGCTTGGGGCCTTCTAAGGGTTTTGACTCAGCCTTTGTTTGAAAATTCATGTCATGACCTTTCGACCGATATACGATGTGACACAGTTGCCCACGTGGCGAGGTGTGTTGCTATGTCTCAAACATTCTCTATTCTCGCTAATTCTGCGCTCGGGAAAAGTAAATAGGATAGAAGTAGATGTTTTCATTGACAAAATAGACATATTTCTAGATTATTCTATGAAAAACCACTTGGCGAGTGAATAGAACAAAATATGAACTTTGACAGTATGAAGTAATCTGAAAATGGCCAAAATGAAAAATTTTTGACAATTTTTCGACCGGTGTCTGGCCTTAAAATTCTCGTTAAAAGCACAATTACACCATTCTATTAATAGACACGAATGCACAATTGTTTTAGATAATTATATTTTTCTGGTTTTAGCATGATGCTTTATAAAAAACGGTTACATAACTCTGCTAACAATCATGATTTCACAATTATTTAATGGCATGACTACCTTTTGTTTAAAGGCATGAGTACATGATTTTAATAATTATGATTACATGGTTCTGTTTATAGACATGACTTGATTGTTCTGTTTACTTGCAAGGTTGTATGATTATGTGTATATCTCGCATAAACACGAGCACGCACGCACACATTCTCTCAGCAAGGTTCCAGACATGCACGGATCGCCATTACTGACATGTGAATAACGAGTCGCGAGGGCGAACGCAGCTCAGCTCACTCTTGCCATCTCCTGGATTCGTGTGTCGTTTGCAGTCATCTGACGGAGCGGTTAGAGTCTGATATCTGACAAATTAGTTGCTGGCCCTCGCTGCCATGCTGATATGACGGGTCCTAGAATGGAGCAGCCACAAAAAATGCGAGTCGATGATTGGCCGCAAATCTCGCTTCTGCTTGGTTCCGTGTGATGAATTCGTCAGGAATAAATGACAGCATTAATCTTACCGCCAACACGTTCGTGCAGGCTCGCCGCTGTGTTTTGCACAGAAATTGGATTTAAAAGATTTATATAAATCGAGCGATGCTGGAGAAGATGTAGTTTTCTCACAGTTGTATAACAGTTTTTCACAGTTTCTCACACCAAAGGACTACGAAGACACAGAGCAGAATCTGCATTGTGACATTTTCAGGAGGGGTTAGCATCTATCACTTTATATACTTATTGTCCTCTCTTCTTTCATGTTTATCAATCCCGATGAATAAATATGCTTAAACATTTCGAAAGAAAAGCGCCAGTCAGAGTCAACAGTATTGCCACCTCACCAAACTTCCTCACATTCATAGTAAGAACGCCAACACACAGCAAGGAAAGAGAGAAAGGCGCTGGGGAGTGGAGGAGTTAAAAATGTGTTTGTCACCACTGCAGTGAGAGATGCTGGGTTCAGATTCAGTCTCGGAACCCTCTCTGTGACACCTGTTCGCAGGGTCGGTCAGCAGGAGTTTTCTCTGGGCATTTCGGTTTCCCCCTCCCTCTCCCTTCACAGTAGGAGATCACCCCTAGGTGAAAGCACTTTCCCACCAATCCAAGAAAGAAAGGGCGAAAGAAGCTAATAATACGTCCCTTAATATGAAGTGGACTACAAATTCATTTCTATTTCTCCATGAGAAGTTTGTATTTTATTTATATTTTCATTTGCCGATCATTGGAAAGTCTGTGGGTACTATTCAAGTGAGAATATCTGGACTATTTAATGAGGCTAAATTGTTTCTGTACACTCATGATAGGAGACTGGGTTTTCAGTATTTTTCAGTATTTCAGTGCCGACCTTATCGAACATTGTGAGTCTGGTGTCTATTCAGTGCCGGTCATGACATGAGAGTCTGGTTCAGTACCTATTGTGTTGGATCTGTTTCAGTGGCAGCCATGACATGAGACGAGTCTAATCCGGTGTTAGTCATGGCATGAGGTTTGTATCTTTTTCAGTTCCGGCCAAAATCATCGAGAATCTGTCGAGCAGTGACACAACAGTGCGTGAGGGCGAGACTGTGACGCTGGTCTGTAACGTCACGGGAATTCCTCTGCCAAGAGTCACGTGGTACCGACACGTGTCGGACAAGAAAGGGCAGGAGAGAGAGAGTGAGTTCTGCCCGGGCTCCAATTGTAAGACGTTCTTCTTGTTTTTGCATGAGGTTCGCTCGTGTTATCAGTTTAAGACTCTCATCATCGCGAACTATTTCTTTGTCGTTTTTCGTTTTAATAGATGTAAACAGATTTCAGATTTGTTTTACTTGTACAGTACTCGCCTGATAAGACCAGTCTTTAAAATATTTATTTTCTTTTGATAGATAATAGTCAAGCTTTTAACGTGGTTTTGTTTCCAGTCCATAATTTCTTTTAATATTTTTCTCTAAGCTGTCTTTAAGTCCCTTACTGTAACTAAGGTTTCTTATTTCTAGCTCCATTAAAATTTTATTTTTGAATGACGCAAATGATGTGAGATGCCATGACAACACAAGTAAAATAATACAACTCAATGTTTGTGTTTTGTTCCGAATTTCGGACCAAGCAGGTTAAAGTATCTAAAGGTTTTTTGTAAAAATTCTAAGAAAAAGACCAAGCTATTTTCGATGACATTAAAAGCGTTTTTCCTATCATTTGCAAGCCTACATCTTTGCAACTTTTTGCAAAGTTAGCTATAAGTATTCAGATTATTTCTTTTCTGCATAAACTTTCTTTCTTTGTGCACCCTTTCTTTCTTCCTTTCTTTCTTTCTTTCTTTCTTTCTTTCTTTCTTTCTTTCTTTTTTTCTTGATAGAGCAGTAAATAATGTGTCATTTGTCCAAGGCAACTATTTTTTTTATTCATTTTTCCAAGGTTTAATTTGCATCTATGCACAGACTACAGTTGGTTCCCCTCTTATTTGTTGTTAAGATATGAAAAAGTGTGTTTGTTGAAAAATTGTTGTGTCTCGATATCTGTTTCACGCATCGCTTGACAAGGATTTAGTTTCTAAGTGTCTCAGTGAAGGGAGCAGCTTTGGAAGTGATATCCGCGACCTTCACTCTTTGCACTAAGCAAAACCGTATTTTAAATCATCTTCTTCAAAAGTAAACAATGAAGCCAATGAGTTTTATTTCAATGACCAAGGATCAGGGCCTGAAACAGATCGTCGACACATGCAGTCTTTTAATTTTACTTGATCATAGGAACGTAAGTGAGGCTTTTGACAACGCAGCGTTAGGGCGAAGCGTTCGTCTTCATTAGGGAAAGAAAATGCAAAACCACACACACACACTGTCGCGTGTCATGATTTCGTCTAGGTCTACATTTCTCTCAGCGCGGGGACGCTTCTGTATTGGAGAGGTACCTGACAGCAGACGACAGTTAACGTGTGTTTTCAGGCTATTTTTGTCCGGTTCGCGGGAAGAGGTCAAGGCCTTCGCCCGTTGTCTGTATCAGCACCTGACGTCACAGTCTTGCTACGTCACGTGAGGTCTGCTCGAGGGCTGGTGGCTGCTGATGAGAGATTTTTTACCAAGGAACTGAGTAGAGCGGAGAGTTTTTTTGTTTTTGAGAAGACGGCTGGAGTCTGTGCTGTGACATCCAGTGTCTACGGGAGTGTGCTTCCGTTTCTTCTCGGGGTGACCGTCGGTCGTTAGCATAAGCCGTGTGGGCTTTTTGTGTATGTCCGGGGTGCACGCCCTTGGTGTGTATGTACTGTGTACTTCCTGTGTATACGTGCTATGCGTGCGTGTCTTATGTCCTGGCTCCACGCCTTTTTTGTTCGACGAGCATTCGTCTGAGATATAATCAACCATTTTTTTTTTTTTATTTTCTTTGCGGGGGTGCAGTACCTGGTTGTTGGTTTGTTTTGTTCGGTTTTGGTTTTTTTTGTGAGTACTCGCATCGGTATTTTCTTTTCCTTGGTTGTATTAGGTATTTGGGTGTTTGGGTATATATATATATTAAACTTCGTATTTGTGTCGTTCTTTTTGTCTTTGTCTTGGTTTTCGCTTGGGCACGGGTTCGAGAAGTAAGTCGCATCCTGCCTCCGGCTGAGTGACTGAGCGTGTGTGGCCTGCTGTGTGAGTGGCCTTGAGCGTGCTCCGTGGACGCTGGGGGGTGGTACGCGACACACACGCTCACACACACACACACGCACGCACAAGCACAAACGCACGCACGCGCTCGCCTTCTGATCCAACTATTAGGGAGAGTTATTTTGCTGATTTGATTATTTAAATGAAATGTAAATAACATAGATTGGTGAAAAGTTGCGGGCTCTTGGATTGTGGAAATTTACTTTTTGTCGGGCCACAGCCCTCAGCGCTAAAAGACCCAATCAAATGCCTACACGTGCTGAAGTAAAAACAAATGCACACAACTGTTAACTTTTGATGAGTTAGATTTATATATTTCAAATGCAGAAATATACTAGTCAATGTCGAGTGCTATTTGTTTTGGGCCTCCGCTGACTTTGCCTGCCAACATTAACGGTATGCACTTCTTCATAGATTTTAATTTAAACATTGTTCAGCACAAAACCACACAGTATCAAAGTTTTATTTTTCACTGGAATAGCTGAACACAAGGTTGTGTGTAGCGCGGAGTGTCAAGGCCGCTGATGTCCCGCTTCCGAAGTCCTCCTTCACTGGGACGGGTAGAAAAAACAGTTTGCTGGACTCTAGAATTCAATGTGACCACAAACATGCCAGGGATTTTCCGGTCGTCAAAACAAAAGCCCGCAAGACGAGGGCGCAACGCTCTGGTCCGATGTCTGCCATTTATTAGCCGCGCCTTATCGTCATGAAGGTTTTCCCTTCTGTCTTCTGCTCCCAAGTCTTTGGCCACTCACCTCCCTGTCATAGCTCTCCTGTGTGCAGACACATCGACTGAGCAATCTGCATGCAGATGTTACCTGCCTCGTGTGGCGCTGGGGTTGTGTGTGACTTTTAATTCGATATCGTGTGAATTATACAGAAGGAAACGCCGGGCGAGTTATGAACTATCTCGCGGACTGTGGGGCTGGCTAAACAGATTTCTATTAAAATCAGCTTTTGCTGTTGCATAGCCAATTAAGAAAGGAGTGATAGGGGGGAATCTCGTGGCGGTGTCCTGTGTGCGACTGTGCATAGCGTTGTCATGTCGCAAGGATGTGAGACATGTCTTCACGATAGCGAGAAGACAGGTAGGGCGTCCAGCTGGCACCACGCACACGTACGGGCTAGAAAGTACATTTACGTGCTTAAAACAATGTACTTTTAAAATACATACACGCACGTATGAGAGCAGACACGATAAACATATAAGAACGCACAGACTCACTCCTACACGATACAGACATAAACACACGCAATCACGCACACGTACAAACTACATGCATGTGTGCATAAAGACAATAAGCTCTTCTCTCGCCTCCGCTCTCCCCCTAAAGTTTAAAGATCGATTTTCTTTTTCTAAAGTAATTTTTCTGCTTGCATAATGGTCTAAAAATAGAAGAAAACAATCAGAGAAATACGTTCGATGAAGTAAAGTTAATAAAGTGTCCATTGTTTAACCCTTTGGCATCTGACACATTGATGCACTGCTGACTGTTGCAGGGATTGGGGTGAGCGGAGAGGTGCTCATTATCCACAACATCAGCCGTTACTGCGGCGACGTCTACGAGTGTGTTGCCTTCAATGACGTTCCACCCGCCATTAACCGCATGATCAAGGTGGACGTGCAGTGTGAGTGGCCTCCCTTGGCGATAGTCCCTGCGGAGAAAACGTCCTTGTGTGTGTGAGCGTGTGTGCATGCGTGCTTGCGTTGGACAGTGTGGGGAAGAGTGTTTCAGCTGTTATATAAACATCTGAATCCCTATGAAATGGCGATGAAAATGTTGCCAGAAAATGTGACAATGGTTGGCAAATGCTTCGATGGCGTCTTTAAAAAAACAAACCAAACAACTTTGTCTGACATTCTCGCATATTTGACAAAATTAGTTTGCTTAAGGCTTTTATAACAAATATAAAGCAAACGCTTGACCAAGCTTGGTAATAAACTTATATAGTTGGCATTTGACAACTTTTGTCAAAGTTTATCAAACGTTTATCATGTTTGTCCGGTCAAAAAACCGTTAATATACAACTCTGGTTTTTCTCTGTCGGCTTGTATTTCAATTACGGTCTAGTCATCATTATATTTACACCCTTTTCTCTTTTATAATCTTATTCCTTCCGCATAAATTTGTTCGTCAGTTCTTTGAAAACTTCACATCTTACCCTAAGCAATAAAAAGATACTTGGTTTATTAGGAAGTTGAGGAAGGTACCTTTGCAGATGTGGTAAAATAAGATTACTCTTTCTACTTGTCGTTTCCGAGTATGGGACATGGTAAACAATTTACTGTTTACCTTTTGGACGTCTATTAGGCCGTGTAACCTTGCTTTCAAAAGGACATTCAAAAGGCCATCTGAATCATTTTCAGTCAGAGAATTTTCTTCGAATGATGTAGGTCAGAATGTTTGAATTAGCTTGACCTTCCTCTATCACGATTGGTTAGAATTACTGATTTTATGGTTCGTGAATAGCAACATGTGCCCTTTCCATCTTTTGTGAGCTTAATACGTCTGTATTTAGCAATAAATTCTGTGGAGGAGGGTGAGAGGTCCTCGTATCCTTGCTCCTTCTTCTCTCCTTCATATTGAGGTAATCCTGGTAGCCAAGACCACACACACACAATCCTCGGTGACTCACTACGTATGACGTGCGTGTTCATCAGTTTCACCAGAGATCGAGCTACCTAACAAGCGCATCGGCCAGATGCTGGGAAAGGAGACGATCCTAGAGTGCATTGTGACGGCCAACCCGCAGTCAGTCAGCCGCTGGCTCAAGGATGGCGAGGAGGTTAAGACCGACGGCTCTAACTACCACGTGGAAGTGTACAATGAACACCAGGAGGCATACACCATCGTGCTCAGCTTCCGCATCATGGCCATCAGCGAGCAGGACTTCGGCCAGTACACGTGCGAGGCGTCCAGTCCAATGGGCAAGGACGCGGAGACTATGGTCTTGTTCGGTGAGCTACAGGAACTGTCTGTTCGCCTTCTGTCTCTCATTCTGTCTTTTCGATGTCTTTCTGTATAACGTCTGTCCGTTCGTCAACTCAAATCGATTAAACCTCATGGCGTGTCACTCAAAAGTAGCCTCGTTGGAGGGTGTTATGGGATTCGGGCTATTTTATGATCGCCGACACTGTAGTTTGTGGAGTAAGAGTGAAGTGCATAGAAAATTACCTTCAAGCAAACATAAAGAAAGGTAGGATGAGAGTCAAAGTTTGACTTCCTTTGCTGTTTTGCTTAGTTGGGTTTTTCGGGGCTTTGCACCACATCTATCTTTTGATCCAACGACAGTATATCACATGGTTACATGTTACATGGAACCTGTGGTGAGAGAACAATTGAATTCTTGACAATCCGACACATTTGAAAAATTATTAAGGGATTCTAGTTGTAATTTTAAAGTGTGTTGCTTTCATATTATAGACTATGAAAATATATAATGGTGTGAGTATTTGGAAGTTTTTTTCTCTGGACAAGATCATTTTCTGAAATACTTGACCAGTTTTCAGTTGAGAAAAAGGCAGAAAACGATAGAAAAATTTTGTATATATTAATTGATTTTATAAGTCGATATTACATGATTTGATATATATATATACACAAATATACTACACTATTTTATATTTATATATTGCATTATTTTCGTCGAATACATCCGATAAAATACTGATGTTTACAATCCTAAATGGTCTCAGCTAAAGTGCGCGTGCTCTCAGATACCTTTCCCTCATACAAAAGTTACTTTTTACAAAATTTCTCAGAATACAAAAAGCCACAAACGACGACTACGTCCACGACCACGACAACTGCAGCCCCGATTCTGTCGACGATAGACGTTCCCAGAAGAGGGTTTCCGTCTCAGGGTCAGCAGGATCCTTCGCAGGCCCAGATCCGCATCTTCACCCAGGGACCCCCGCGCCACACTCTGGCGCCCCCTCCAGGGGCTCAGCAAGGTTCTCCGGGTAAGTGCGGAACCCGCGGTTTTCTTACGGTTGTCTTATGTTGATTCATTCAGAACAGCTCAGAAACATAACTCAGATCAATTCTTTTTTTTTTATTTTGCAGACAAAAAGTTAAAGGAGTGAAACATTGAGTAATCGACAAAAAGTGCTGAATTTTAAAGTTTTTAAAAAATGGAATAAAGACTGGCAAAACATTTATCAGAATAGTGCTGCATTGCGTGCTTTTTCTTTAGTGGTTTACTCTTAAAGTATGCATGTAGGTTCAGAAGTAAACACTACTTTTAAAATTTATTGGAAAGGAAAGAGCGGTATACTATCTGATTTCCCTGCTATTCTTGTGAGAAGTGTCGTTATCCCAATTACCAATTGTGGTCGTCTGCTTACAGATGATGACGTCATTGACGGTGGCGTCAGGGGCAGGAGCAGAGGAACAGCGGCTGGGCCTGTTGTAGAAACGATCGTGATGTCCTTGCTGCTGGTCTTTGGCAGATGTCTTGTCGGCGGCTCCTGACCCACCACGGCTGTAACCCAAGTGAACTGACGTCATCCACCGCGTTCTTGCTGGCTTGCTTTCCATTTCTTCCTCCTTCCCCCACCCCGAGATGAGGGGCACCGTGATTTTCTTTCGGTTAATCCAAACTTCACAATCTTTGTTTATCATTAACTGACACAGTTATGACATTTCAATGCGGTGCCAGTAAAATCCAGTGCAAGCCAGTTCAATCCAGTACAATTCAGTTCAAACCAGTGTGCAAATGGAATGGAAAACAGCCGTCGTTCGAGTGGCCATAACTGGCTACAAACTTTTGTCTATATTTTCATATTTGTGCGTGGATACCTTTCTTTCAGTAATTTGATGCCGTCACTGGCAACAGGACCTTGAAAGTGAACGGAACTCACATGAAGACGGCGCAGTGTCCTCGTGCAGAGAAACAACCAGAAACACTCTTACACGGAGGAGCATTCAAAAGTAAAAGCACAAATGTTATCGAATCTTGCGGATCCGAAAACCGCTATCAGTGTGAACATTTGAAGTCGGCATTGTAAAGAGTTGTAGACACTGAAGAAGTAGGACTCACATTATGGGATTACCTTTGCGAAGAATTTGTTGCCCTCTGCTCTCGGTAAACCGATCTGTCCTTTCACATTCAAGACACAAACTTGGATCGTTATTTGAGAGATTATAGCAGATGTGGGTTTATCCCCAACTTGTAAACACTAGTTCCATGTTGCACACACCCGCTAAAACAAACAAAAAACTTGCTTAGCTTTTTTTTTTACGAATGCCAACTTGTATTTTGTGAAGCAGTTATGTTGCTTCGCGATTCATTCAGACAAATGACAAATTTACTTTTTTCATTTTTTCCCCTCTTTATTTCGTGCGCATCGCATCCTGCTCAAAAAGTGTATTTGCCGACAACAACGAAGAGGACTGAGGAGACGACGGTTGTTGTCCAGCGCTGAATTCCCACCAAGGGATCGTTCTCTCTCGACCACCACTACCATCCGTGAAGTCCCCCGGTAACCAGAGCTTTTAAAGAAACTAGGACAATACACTGTACTTTATACATAGATTGTCGAAAAGCATTTGTACTTTATAAGTACATTGTTTTTAAAACACTTGTGCTGTGCATTTTCAGTGCGTGGTTTTGTGGAGACAGAGGGTGTGACAGGTATCAGCACAGATCACATATGACAGAGATTGTGTCACTCCAGTGTGCTTTGTGATAGGGACGATCACTGATCAGTGAACGATGATCACACGATGGACAACGTTTATTGAGAGAGGAAACCTGTTCAAGACTTCTCGTATTTATGTGTATCATTTTTACAATGGTTCCGCATAGAAGAGAGGGATGCGCTGATCTGTGGCTCTCTGGCAAATACACTGCAACGCTATTGTCATATTTTAGAAGTCAGCTAAACAATTAGATAACACCACCAAAGAGCCATACAGTTAGTATGAATGAAGCTTGTTTCCTTGTTGTACACTTTAAGCATTTGTACAATATGAATTATTTGTAACTGATTTCATATTTTTTGTAAATGTTTCCGATGAACACCACAAATTCTAGCCTCAGATATGCAGCAATGGACATGTGCTCGCGCAGTCACCTGCACACACACACACCATACGTTATCAGCAGGATATTTACACTATGTTAGACTTTTTGTACAGATGTGTACATAGCATGTCTGTTTGTACATGATAAGCTAAGTGTTTGGTTATCGAGTTCGCTCCAGTGGACCCCATGTTGCAGACGATTGTGTGGACATTTCAAGCGCCGTAACAGCATTCCAGGTCAGCTGACGACGTCACGTGACTGACTTCCGATGCCTCATCTACCATACGAAATGTATTTGCTTGACATATACTGTTGAAGTAGTTCTCCTCCTGCAAATGAAGAATCGTGGTGTGTTCTTGTCGTCATCAGTCTGTTAAAGTCTATCATCACAGCAAAACTGCTCATACGCATGTTGCTACGCTCGGCTTTGGTCTTCAAAAAGTACACACGTGCAGTAGAAATATATTTCTGTGTTGTCGGTGTGTAAGACTCTAAAATGCATTTATTCTTCGTGATATTATGAAGTGAACTGTTCAAGTTTTCTTTTCTAATACATATGACGATTTTTTTTTCTCCAGACGCTGGAAATTTCATTACAGGAAGCAAGGCCTTCTGCTTAGGATTGTTCGTTTTTCTTTTCCCATTCTAAAAATCCCATTCCCATAACCTCTGACATCTACATTCCTGTTAGTTTTACACCTAGCACTGTCTCGTGTCTGACATGACGATGACTTTACATTCAGTCGTGTCAACATACACTCAGAGTGCCGGAGCTTCCTAGCTGGAAACAATTGTCAAGTGATGCATGCGGCTTGCAGACTGCTGCAGTTGTAATAAGACAAACGTACACTTACCTTGCACGACGTATTACACGACGTATTACTTACACGACGTATTACACACACACAACGCTCGACGAGTCCCCGCAGATGACTATGAAGACGAAGAGATTTGTAGATGAATCGAGTCGAAGAGGCGCAAGTTCAGACGAATGTCAGTGTAAGAGTTATGGCGGACGAAGACAATTGTTTTCACCGCTCACTCGGCCATAGAGAAAAAACTTGTTTACATATGACGTCTTTTTCTTCTTCGAGTGACGTGGAACGAATGACGCACACATGACGTCAGACACAAGGCACCATTAGTACACGAGACAATACGAGAGCTACACAACTCATTACACAGTGATTACTGGAGATTGTGTCAGCTGTCATGTCCCGCCACTGATGTCTTCTCAGAAATTTGAGCAAGAGAATGCTCGCTGTGCTCCCTTTGGAACCTTCTGTAAGTCACGTGTCCACGTGCACACAGGTCCACGAGCTCTCTGCTCAGCTAGCAGTGTCCCTACTAGGGAATGTTTAGGATATTGTTTGTGCTTCTGTGGCTCAAACACAGGCATCATCTTTCTGTCCAGAATAATTTGGTTATTGGAATCTTCTCTATTCTCCAGACCATTCCTCTATATTCACTTAATCTATTCCATTTCATTTCTTTCTATACTCTCACACTACACTGAAGATTTTTTTTTTTCGAGTTTTTTAGTGTCCAAGAAATATATTCTACTGTCGGTTGATTCTACACTGGAATTTCATTACTTTTGCTGACGGGTGTGTTATTTCAGTGTCATTTGGCTGGAATATATCTCCTTGATGGATACGGACATCTTATTGGAGTTCAAGGAAATTGAAATATCTAAGTTAATCAAGCTGTTATCTTACGACAGTGGTGTTTGCCGTGACGTCTTCCCTGATTTCACAGAAGACGTGACAGATGTCACAACACTGTGACTGAAACTTTCACAAATGCTTACACGGTCGTATTGCAGCCTGCTCATGCTGGTAATTGAACATCAACAAAGCAGCTTTGTTTCGCTCCAACTCAAACCCCAACCCCAACCCCAGTCCTCCTTATCCCCCTACACGCAGTCCTTTCTGTGTCTAGCCTGTAGTCTCTGTTTTCGTATATTTCAAAACAGGGGTGGGGGATGAAAAACAGCTATTAATTTAATGGAAAGTGTCAAAGTTTAAATTTTAAGTTTTTTTTTTTTAAAGAAAGCTGAACTTGGAAGAGTCCGGTATTCAGGATGATAAATCTGTCGTTGAATGAAACTCAATAAGTAGGGAGACTCGAGGATGGAGGTGGAAGACTGATACTATGCATGGCGTTGTTATTACTAGTCAAGATGTTTACTTATGGCTGTATATTAAAGTCATTGAAAGACTGAATGCACGCAAAAGAATAATTCTGTGATAAAAAATTCAAAAGTTGGTTCATAGATGTTCTAACTTGTGTGATCTGTTTCAATAAGTATTTTGGGGTTATTTTTTTTTTTTTTCTATACTCATGAATGCCCTTTTGCCAAGCTAAAGACAAAAGATGTGATGGATTTCTCCTTGGAGCGAAAAGTTGTCCTCTCACCGTCGTTTGGCGTGTTATTTTGTATGCCAGCTGCTTATAGCTGTCTCCAGGGACGTCCAAGATGGAATGGACTTGCCGGTTAGCGGCGAACACGAGAAAAATTTAAACTTGGCAGGGGAAGACAAGTGAAGGCTCGAATGGGGTTCGCAGCATGCCGTCTCCTGTGAATAAAACCTTCAATCATGGCCTCAAAAACCAAGGAGCAGAGTTTATGGTGTCCGAGGCCGTCTGGCCAGCTGCCTGCCCCGATGACTCTCCAGCCATGTTGTGGCGCTCCCCCCATTCTCTGCAGTTCATGACTGCAAATTGAGTGACATTTCCCTGGGTGTCCAAATATGCTGCGAAAAAATAAAATTTCTAGCCGCGTCCCTTTGGGCTTCAGTGAGACAAGACCTTAAAAGAAGAAGAAATTAAAGCTCTCTCTTGGCAGAGCTACAGTTCAGTGTATGTCGCTTTAATTGACGTTTTTTTTTTTTCTTTTGTTTGTTTTTTTCTGACGGCGATGAGAGTGAAATAAAAGTGAGAACGCACTTGCTGGCGTGTCTGCATGTTAGTGACTGGTCTGGCAAGAGGGGGACCTGAGTGCGAGGGATTTGATGAAATACTCATCTGCCCTCAGGAAAACGAAAGCAGTCATCCTAAATTAAATTACAAAATACTTTGTAAAGCGCGCAGACAGACAAGAAAACGGAAGGTCCATGTGTCAAGAGGAACAAACTCGCTTTTCTTGTTCAGAGAAAAAGCTATTCAAAGAAAGAAACCTGGCTCTTCTTGTACGAAGAAATAGTTATCCAAACCGAATGTCTTCCCAGGAAAGGTTAATTCATGTTAATTAGATGAATCCGTCTGGGATATCGACTTCTTGAAAATAATTGAGTTTAAATTCTCTGGTGACTTAAGTATCATCTTTCTTTAAATTAATTGATTTTTTCACAATTTTCTTTTTGAAAATTTACATATCTTAATATTGCCTTACAAGCTTAAATTTATTCCAAGAGACCTTGAACGTGTGTTTATGCAAACAAGAAAAACGTTTCAATTGGTAAACAATAATCATGTAAAAACATAGATTAATACAATGTAAACATACCTTTGTCATGCGTAAATACAAATTTATCTTGCATAAAACCGGATAGTAATTACATTTAGTTTCTTGCACTTAAGTCGAGTAACGGAATTAGTTTGCTTTTGACGTGGCGCTAGTGAGCAAACAAGATTGTACTTTTAATCAAGCTTTTTAACAAATTCGAAACATTCACAAAACTAATTCTAATAAAAGAAATAAACGTTCATTTAGGAAAGAAACCTTTGCAATCATGTCTTTTCTCTTGTTGGCTATTTCTGCTTTACTTTCATTCCTTCTCCTTCTTTGGCGCCGGAAGGAGCAGTAGTTCGCGCTACATGACCTGACCTTTGCACTCTATCTCCAAGATGGCGGGCCTAGGCTGAGCTTTTCTCTGGGGGTTTTCGATGAAAGACATAAAGTATGTTATTTCTAACGGCGACATCTCCCTACAGACAGAGAGATTAGGTCGTCTCTTATATTTTCTCAGGGTTGGTGTCAGCTGACGTCCTCGGAAATGTCTTTTTTTTTGTTCTGGGTCATAACATTATCGAAACAGGGATACTGTAGAGAATGTGTGATTGTAAATTCGTTTTGGAATTGCAAATGTGGATAATAGATTGGTTTTGTGGACGGTAATAGAAGTGCGAATGAACATAGACGACAAGGTGTACAGAAACCTAGGGTCATGGGTCATGGCCGCGTTGGGTATTTGTTACTGGTTACTAATCCAGAAGAGATACTCGTCCTTAGAAAAGTATAAATATTTACAACTGATAGGTTTAAAAGAACAGGCAGTAAATACACTTTTTATCTTCAGTCGGTAACTTCAGATGCTGTTTATGCGGGAACAACCGACTGGAAACAAAAGGCTTCGGTCTCTGATTTCTGAATTACGAGTAGCCTGATAATTAACTCACGCAGGCCGCAATTTATTCTTTGTCTGTATGTCTGCGTTGTCTGTATCCCCAAACCCTTTGCCATGTGTCTGTCTATATCATTGAAGGTCCGTGAATCTGTCAGGACGCCTTTCTGTCCTCGTCGCTGTCATCAATATTGCGTCTGTAGTAGAAAGTTTCCAAGTCTGCAACACTCTTTGGACCATCGCTCAAACAAATTACTTTAACCTTAGCTCAGCGTTTGCGAGCTTTCATTGACCCTGTTGGTGTTATATGGCTAGATATAGACATCATGAGTCCATGAGGCTGGGAAACCACTTGGGAGACCAAACTGGTATAGTAGATAACAACTCCAATAAAGAAGAAAGCAGTTCTTTCTTTGTCTCCATGACCATGACGACTGTGGGTCGTGGATTCAGATCTCGCCGATGGCGCATGTACTTTCTCTGTGAATAGTTCGCCTACTAACAGAGCTGGACCATCACCATGATGCAGCTTCAGTTACGGGCACCTGCAACACCATCACCTGGTGCATTAACCAATCAGCATGTGTCATCTCAAAAAAGATTATTAATAGCTAGTCATAACTCTAGTTTCTGGCAAGTAAAGTAATGAGTCAGGTATATAATGTGACCATTTTTTGGGGTTTTTTTTTTTGCAATCTTACTGGTGTACTTAATGGTTTTTTTTTTCTAATTTGAGTTTTCCTCTCCCTTCATTTTCTTTAGAGTGTGGTCGATCATTTTTTATTATTATTATTTAGAATGATGATCCCTCTCGTGGAAGAGCAATTGTCGGGTGTGTAATAAAATCATTCACAACGCAAATACCATCAGGCAGTTCATTTTGTATTTTCTGCATATTTTCCTTTAAATTTCTGTTTTTGTGTCAATGTAGTAGCAGTTACTAACTTTATCAGGAGAGGAACATTTTGATACATTTTCCTTCACTAGTTATTGGTTGTTGGTTGCGGCCCTGATCTCCTCAATGAGTAACAAGGAGTAAACAAATTGGTTGTTGGTATTTTTGTTAACTTTGGGAGCTACAAAGAATCTACACTTGGTGTCACTTGTATATGGACCAAACCTACCATCAAGCAGACTTTGTTGTTTTGTTGTGGCTATGATGATGATGATGATGATGGGAAAGATATGTGAAGTACGAATCAGCTGTCACCATATGTATGCACGTGTAGAAATCTCTTTTGTCTTTCTGACTGTTAGATGTTAGAGGTCATGCCAAGATGTGGTGGACCTTTGATACGCTGCTGTGGTTAGATGTCGGTGATGCTTAGTATTACGTATGTACCCATATGCGTGTAGGCATGTACACACTTTCGTGTGTGATATGAAGCCACGTGCGATGTGTGTCGTGTACAGCTTGGTATACAGCTTTGTACGTCCCCTGGCCGCGTGTTACACATCTCACATCTGATCACATGACCTGTCATTCTGTACCCATTGGATGCTGTGTGCAGATGCAGATACACGTTCTGAGTGCGTTACCCACTTATCTTCCAGGTGTTTTAGTGGGAGGAGAATAAACTATCTGGGAGAATGAAGTGGCTTTGTTGATATCTTTGGCCTGTCTAAGCTGCTTTCGTCATTTGCTGCAGCTTCAGGTGTTAGCTGCACTAAGACACACAATTAGCTTGAAGGAGCCAGTCAATATTCTTGAACCTCAAAACTACATATTAGCAGTAACCCTGTTACATATTAGCAGTATTAGGAGAAGTTTTCATGGATCGCAAAGACACAGCCATCATGCAGATATCTCTAAATTTGCAAGCATTTTTCGGCCCCAAAAGTACTATCAATATGTCATGCCATGTCTTTATCCAAGCTCATCCCCTTACCCGAAATCGTCTGTGATTTATGAATCATGCTTGACTTCTTTCTTGCATATTGTCTTTTATGAGCGACACCGTGCAGTTTAGAAAAGGGGAAAACACTTCTCGTGCGACAGCAACCAAAGCTCGGCGTCTTCACGTGGCAGACCGTTGTTGAGTAGAGGACAATGTCTCGACACTTACACGTGATTAATCTGTGTTTGGTAAATGCATCCTTCCATGGCTAACTGGGTCCCCGTTGTGACAGAAACATTTTTGCAGTTTAAGTAATGCACACATTAAAACACATTAATTAAACAGTAAAATAATGAATGAAGCTTAATGTGCGCTCTCGATTTTTCAATAGAAAACACTTCTTAGTGAGCTGAAGCCTAAGCCGACGGCGTCAATTTCAAACTAATTAATTGAAAAATGAAAAAAAGTGCTTAGAAACAGCAGTAGCACGTTCGTGGGGCATAAATACAGCATTTATATACTGATCAATGGAAAATGCAAGCTGCTTCATAAACTTGGTTGAGCTGTCAAATGAGTTTGTTCTACCGAGCCAACCTTGGTCCAGCTTAAGACTTACTTGTAAATCTTTTTCACATTACTTTTTCTACGAAGGATTCGAAGACAATGAGACCAGCATTCTCGAATGTTCCTTGGGCAAGGCAAAGCCAGCATATTGACTGGCTTCATTATATATTGATTCGCAGTTTCTTTTAAAACACACAAGCAAGCAAGCCAGCAAACCAGTGTACCCACGAGAGTGGGGGCTGCACACTTTCATGCCCACTCACGCGCACAATTATGCGCACGCACGAACGCAGTAGAAGCTAATGCATAATTCTGCTAAGCTTAAGGCTAGGAAGATATCAAGCATTTTCAAGCCTTGCCTTCTGTCTTCGTGACATTCTTTGTTCTATAGTTGAAAACGTCCCGGCCCCCTTTTTCCCAGCCCCTCTCTGACAACAAATCGTCCCAAGAAGGCGGCGGAACTGACAAAGTGGTTCATCCTGCTGCCATTTGCGATTACCTCATCGATAAACTTTCCAATTTATGGAGCCCAGCGTCCATCTCCATCAGATGTTGCCCAAACATCACTACTTACGCCAGTTTAGATCAACAACTGTGACATATCAGTTGCACGTCTCCTGACTGCCCTTTCCTCGATCGTTGCCAAATTTTGTTGGAGGTTTTTTTTCGGTGAGACTCACATGGCATGCTTTGAAAAAAAATGGAGGACAAACTGCAGCTTATTCCGTCATCAACACCCTAGTTTCATGACGAACCAGAGGCTCCCGCAGGGTTTCAAGGCCTGGACCAGGAGGCCCCACGTGCCGATGGCGCACGCGCAATTTCCTCTCAGGCGCCTGAAGCGCCGCCTATGGCGTCTCGGGTGGCAGGCTGCTGCGCAGGGAGCCCCGCAGCATCAAGCGCGCGCCTCGATTGGTTTTATAGATTGTCCCCCTTGTAATATCCTGTGTAGGCTTTAACTCATGAGGGGGAGCCAGGGGGAAGGGAGTCATTTTCGTTGGGAAAAATTCTTCACACATCCCAGATCGTTCCTTTAATTTGAAAAGTTTGAAAGACAAAGCCCTTGGCTGGAATTGAGCCTTGCAGGAATCGTTCTAGGCGAACCTACCCGTGTCCCGGTTCATATTTCGTGCCTCGTGAAGCTGGTGAATGCTGGCTCTCTCTCTCTCTCTGAAGCTGAACTACACCTGGGTTGGTAATTCCTAATCAGCATCTCTGTTCACTGAGTTCACTGGTTATCAAATATTAACATTCTGTTTTTGTGGGGGTCAATAAATCACGGTCAGAGGTTGAATAGGTGTTGGTTATGGTGGTGCTTCTTTTTCAATTTCTTACAGTTATACAGAAAAAGGAACGTGCTATACTTAAGGACCAAAAGTTAAGTAAAAACGTTGATGGATAAGAGAGCATGAGAGCACAGAAAAATAGGAATAAAGCTTGGGAATAACAGAAGTGGTCAAAAGCTCTTGAGTAATTAAAATCTTAAAACAGTTTGTAACAATTATATTCAGAAAGCGTTTGATGTTTTGATAACAATAATCTCCCCCGATACCTTGGTAGGCAAGGAACTAATGTGTTTCCCGGCTTATGCAGATATTTAAATACACAAAAATCAGAATGTTTTGTTTCCTGAAGTCCTGCGGAAACGTTGTAAAGCTGATGACAAACTCTTCCAGACGTTTACCTTCGCAAAAGCTAATACATAAATCCGGGTGGGCTCCATAGCCAGCAGCTGCAAGTTTTCCCAACTGCTGTCGATTTTCTAGCCTCGTAAGAGCAAAATATCTCTTCCTTAATTGATCTACAGCCTTTCCTAACCCACCCTTTGAATGTTATCCGACACTTTTTCTTTAAAGAGCATGTCACTTTACAAAACATGATGATGAGAAAAGTCACAAGAATAAAATTCTTCTTTAATTCTTCGTTGCTCTGTTTGCTGTTTTTCAAGGTCTGAGTCTCTCCGTAGGAGGGAATGGTGTGGAGAAAGCGGAGACACGCAATGTGAGACTGTCCTTGGCTTCTGCTGGAGCATCGAACGTACATCTTGTAAGGGCAGATGGTTGGAAAGAAGGCAATAACCCAGCTAGACAGAAGGCAATAAGCTAAAACCAATTTACAGTTGTAAAAACTGCCGTCCTGTGGTCCAGCTTGTCTGAAGGTCGTGTAACCAATCAGAACACGGCAATTCAATCAAAGTTATTGCCTTACGATTCTAGTTCATTGATCGTGTTCTGTCTTCACACTGCTGAGCTCATGTGAAGATTGAGGTGACGGGTGTTACATCCTCTGCTGAGACTTCCGAGAGGTGTACTTGTTCTCTGTGACGTCTGCTCTAGTTTGATGAACGGCTGACTCTACCCTTCTTTCTTCCATTTTCTGAGTTTTATTTTTCTAACTTTTCTTATTTTGCGTTGTTTCGTAGCTTCTTTTTATCAAATGTTGATTGACTTTTGTAAGATTTTAAGACGGTATGATAACAGTTTCCGATCTGTACTTCTTCTTGGTTAATGTAGACGATACAAAATACTTCGGTGTGTTTCTTTATCACCTTGAGAATATTGTTTACTATAAGCTTAAAAATTAAATACATACCCGTGTGATGTGTGCATAGCACGTTTAAAAGACTCCTGTCATATTACCTGTTAATGCTTCTAACACGAAAACACAAGGAGAAACACAAATCTCGAGAAATTAAATAAAGAGGATTTCCCTTCTCTGTTCAACTCTCCGTCTGGGCGCGAAGTCTTGGGTGAGGTCATAGGTCATGGCTGAGCACAGTGCCTCTGTTGATACAAGTTTCACAGAAAATACAGAATCTCGGAAACACAATGGCTGTGGAAGTGTATGTACATCTGATAAATTCGCAGGAAATTATTCCTACTTTCCAAAATGATCGAACATTGAGAAGACTGCGGGTCATCGTCGTACACATGTGTAGGGCTGATGTGTTGGTGGCTGTGTAATAATATTTATGTCTGTGTGTAAAGTGGTCTGTCTGTACCAACAACGGCGCATTTCTTCTCACTGTTTTACTATGCAAAAGAAAGACTATTCGAGTTATATTATTACTGATAGTGTCTTGTGTAGGACCAGTGCCTACTGAACAGAAGAATGCGTTTTCTTGTCGAACAGTGTTTTACTCAAAAGCTTCCAGTCTTTGTAGGACTATGCTCTCAGAATCCATCACAAAGGTGATAAGTACAAGTTCAATAAATGTCACTATAATTGCAGTCTGCCCAAACCAGTCTCGAGCTTATACTAAAAGTTATGTGTAAAATCGCCTTATCAGTGCATACACTCAGTATCAATACATCAACAACAAAAAATAAGTAGCCAAACAAAGGAAAAAGTCTGTATTTGCAATTGAGATAAAGAAGGTGTGAGGTTAGTTAAGAGAGAAAGATGAAAAAAGAACACATTACAACTCAAAACAAGCTTGAAGCAGAAAGAACTCATAAAAAATACAGCAAACTAAACTTCGCAGAAAAAGATAGTAGAATAAGTGAGTTTTGAGGATGCCGGACGGGGCTTTAAAAGTAGAAATTGTCACATGTTAGCTATTACAGCGGCACTCAGTAAGTATCCTTTATGTTCATCCTCTGTTATCTACATTAAAAGAAGGAAAACAAAACTGTAGAATTTCAGAATTTGTGATGTGAATGCGTAGGTGTAAACGCTTTGTAACATAAATCCACTTTGAACTTCCTTGATAAAAAGATGAGACAGCAAGGGATTCATAAAGAAAAAAAATGAAAACAAAGGTTTAGTGTCAGTTGGGAAAAAGTGAAAGGATTTGGTTTCAAAAGAGGTATAGCCAAAAAAGCAGTATTCATTATACAAACTCAATACGGTGTTGTTATTCATAGGAATATGTAGAAAATGCTTACCAAGATGTGAGTCATGTGGCACCCTAGAAACCACAGGACATGTAAGTGATGACCTGAAAAGATCCCCTATGATGATCAAATGTACTTCCTTCGTTTTACATGTCCATGAAACCAGTATCTACAAATATTACTGATTACAATTTACTAAAGAAATGCGCTAGCTGAGGAAAAAAGAACAGCCATGAAACTTTAGGGAATTTCTGTGGCAAAGATTCTACAAAGTCCAGGTTGCTGGTTGCAGCCACAGAGGTCTAGGCCAGACATTTTTACCAAAAACAATAAACCAGAAGTGTGCTTTCGAAAGATGGAAACTGCTAGAGTGACAGTTGCACAGTACCACGAGACAAATGAGGCTAAACATGAATGCCTGGAACAATTAAGGTGCCGAGGGAGACAGTGATCATGGTTAAGCAAACTGAGCGACAGATGGGACAAAATGTGTTGGATATACACCCAGCCAGCATCGGGAAGGACCAATCAGAAACAATAGTTTTCTCGTGTTATTTCGTTTTTAAAATACAGTAAAAATGACTTTTCATTTTTCTCACTTTTTTTATCTCATTCTGTCTGCATTGTTTGCATATGTTATAAACGATATAGCTGTCAGGGTTGAAATAGCTGCAATGGTGACATGAGTCATTTCATACCTGGCAATGACAAAATGACAAAGTGCAGATTCTCACATACAAATAAACTGGTAAGAGTAAATGATTTCCTCTTGTATAATGATCCATTATATATGTTGCTGTATTCTACTATATTTTATAAATAAAAATAAATCATTTTTGTGTTGTAAGCTGCCAAAATTTAATTATCTTCAAATAGTGTTGGTAGATTACAGTAAATCATCTATCATTATTTCTATCAGTATTTTTGAAGATGTTTTCCAAAGTACATTTTATAATTTTTACTTAACAGTCAGCTACAGTTTACAAAGCTTAACGATTATCAACTCGTTTTAACCACAAGGGCATAAAGTTGCTCTTTGTCGTCTGCTTCATCTGTCACCATGGCATACTCATCTGGTATTTGGATGTCTGAGGCACCACATTCAAACATGTATGATTTCATTCTTCGAGTTCTGCAAACTTTACTATTATTATTCGCTGTTGGAGCAAAAGAAATGATCTTCCAAGGAGTCTGATACACTACTCCGACTGCTGACAGGAACCAGTTCTGAAGTCGCACGTTATTCGCGCGCGAGGGCGAGATTCTACAGGGCTTGCTGGCTACTGGTGCAAAGTGCCAAGCTTGAAATTAGATAATAAATAAACTGATGTGTTTCAGACACTTAAATTTACTGAATATTTTTATTTTGTCTCTCCCTGCCGAATCTGTTCATCACTAAGAACAATCGGGACCAGTTTGTAAGTCTGTCTACTGTTCTGCACCATGTCAAAGCATTTAGCACTCCCTTGTGTGGTAGGAAATGTAGAAGTGACGCTTACTATTATTATAATTATCACGTGATGATGTTAGTAACAAACCTATTTGTTGCAAAATCCATTTTAACTAAAACATCTACAGACTGTGATTAAACAAAGTATACTCTAAGAAAACATCAAAAAGTAAAAAATTAAAATAACTTTAAAACTGAAAAAGAGAAAAACCTAAAACAAGCTCTTTTCTTTTTTTGGTCAAAACACCCGCAGCTTTGAAATGTCACGACAAGGTCTGTCTCAAATTTTCAAGAGAGGACTACTCCGGTTTTTAAACGCTTCCTAGCTACTCTCCCCTCTCTGACTTTTCCACCAATCACGAGCCGGTGGCGTACGCGTGCAAAGTGAATTGAAGGCGTTGAGGCAGGTGTAAGCAGAAATTGTAAATGATGTTTAATTCAATAGAGGCGCCATCATTACATGCGCTGCAGATCCAATTAAGGCGGCTGCCTGTCGTGGCGATGCGTGTGCGTGTGTTCACTTGACGGAACAGCCCTCTCCGCTGTTGTATGTCTTGATCAGGAATGGATGTTTAATTGCTTCTGTCGTCTGCGAGCCATCCGTGCTGAATGGTAAGCAGGGATGTGGGCTCTGTGTCTGAGGATGTGCGACCTCCACAGTTAGTGTGGGTTGAGCGTTGGACATCAGACGTTTCCGCTCCCTTAAATATGACCTTATTGCCGGACAGGCTAGGTGAACCACAACCGTCGTTGTCGTAAACAAAAGAGAAAAACGACTATTTTCGGCTAGGGTAGGGTAGGGCAGAAATCTGCTGTACAACTATGGGTTATTTTAATCGTCATTGCTTACTGTTTTAAAGAAAAAACTTCCGTGTTATGTTAAGAGTGTGTAACCAAAGCATAAAAACGTAGTATTGTGACCTTAAGGTCATAGGGCAGCTGAGGTGTTAGAGTCCTCACTTACCTCGAGGGCAAATTATTTCCTCTCCCTCACTGCCTGATCTTCTCCAACTATTCTCTGTGGAGTGAGCTACCCACTACATAGTGGGAGCATCCAAGAAAGCTGCTGCATCACAGCAAACCGACCACGGCTTTAATTACTACCATTACCAACACACCCACCCACACACCCTACCACCCCAAAGCATACCAACTACTGGAAGCAAAAAAAAAATCTCGTGATAATAAATGACTGACCTTTATTCATCATCAAGATGGACAAAAAGTTCAGATACAGAGAGCTTTCTAATCCTTTTAGCAGACACTTTCTATCACATATATCTCAAAGTAACAACTATTTTAAATTGCGCACTGACTTTATGGACAACCTATATATATATATGAAAAAACATAGAATTATTCATAAGCCAACAATAGAACAGTTTTGTTATTTTGTTCTTGTCTTACTTCAAGGTGTGGGAGTCACTAAATTTGTGGAAGAAATGCGCAGCAAACGCGTGAGTGCGAATTAGACAAGAACATGACAACAAATGGACGATTTTTGAGAACCACGTATCCCCAAAATTTAATTACTTTCTATCGTTCGTGCTTGTCGGAACACTGGATCGTGGAAACTGATGTTGTGTTTAGAGTCCTGCATAATACCGCTCGCAAAAGCCTGTCTCTTCGTCTCCAGTGGCATAATCCACAGGATATCGGAAAGGATCTCTCCATTGATTAAAACAAAATACCATGCTCTTCGTTTTTTTCTCTCATATGCTATCATAAATATTACCCGCCCACAAGCGGGAGCAACTCAGCTGTTCATCCTTCAGCACCTCATCGGAAAGAGGATTAAGAAGCACACATTTGTCCCTTTTTCATGCCCCACCCCGGCCTGGGTTTTCACAAATTTTCTTCCTTGAGTAATGGGCACGCTTTTAGCCTTTAGATGTGGGTACAGTGCCGGGTGCTTTAAAATCACTTTTAAAAAATTCTTGGAGCGAAACCTGAGAGTGAGTTTGCAAACAGCATCACTTGTTTACGAAAGTGGTGTTAGATTTTAATAGTCGTCTTTTGTTTGCTCTCCGCCATGTATTTGAAATTAAAACACGCATAAAATAATCTTGAAGCGGATTTGTGATTACAGGAATCAGTCAATTGATCAATCAATGCACTTCCATAAAATTCGTAAAACTAGAAAAGAAACATTTTGGTAAGTCCTCGTGCATTTCCGGCAGAAACCAATCGCACTGATCATCGCCTGATGCTCGAACCCACATCAGCACACGTATTATCCCCGGATGTTCCCATTTTGTCATTCGTGTATAATAAAGGCACATTTTCCGCAAGATATACATACGCTTGTTAAGCATGTCTTTAACCTTCTCATCTGCTGCATCCATCAATCCAGCGCACCCCACTCTCCATCCCGAATCGCAGCCGATGATTATCATTGCAGATCAATATCATTACCATTACAGGTCGATATCAGTACTTGTCACCAAGTGCAGGTCAAGGGACTCAACTGAACCACACACATGCACATCATAAACATTTACACCTGATAAACGTGTGTTTTCGAATGTTTACCTGATACACCTGTATTCTAGAATTTTGTAAACATAATAAGGGGTTCAGCCTTGTGTAGGCGGCCGCTTTCTATGTCAGTGTAACTTTTTCTGTCACCAAGTACAGTAATAAACTGTCAGGGAATCAAAGAAAAAACATGAGCCATTAATGGTTTGAGCTGTGAACTCTGGTGTGAAATACAACTTAGCAGAGACTTATGAACATCGTTAAACGATCGAAGAGATATCTGACAGGATATCTTGGGCCTTTTTAGAAAATCCGTGGTGACAAAAAAAAAAAAATGAAAAAAGAAAAAAAAAGAAGAAAAGTGGTGAAAAGCGAGAAGGCCGCGCTACCTGCACTGAAAATGCTTTTGGAGATGGTTTCCGATTGTCGCCTAGCAACGTGAATAATTTATCTGACTTTATCGCGGAGACGCTGTTGACTTCACAATGCTGTCAGATGAAGTGTTCGGGTGCAAACCTGAGACGGTAAAGTAGCATCAATCTCCCGTGTTAGTCTAAGCAGGTGAAGATTCCAGAAGCTTTACTGGCTGTGCTCCTGTCAGCTGGCCAACTGTTACTGCTCTTACTGGGCCAGCAACGAAGATTAAACGACACTGGTGAAGCCCTGATGAATGCAGCAAGGTCCAAGAAAATGCGGTACTTTTGTTGTAGCTCCCTTCTTTGCCTCTGTCTTTCCTTTTTCTTTTTTCTTTTTACTCTCTCTCTCTCTCTTCCTTTCATTTTCCTCCCTCCGAGCAGAGCAGGACAGTCCGCATGAGCAATGTTATTAATTATCCCGCAACTGACGTTTTATTGACACTTCATGAGCGATGTATCAAACCTTAGGGAACGGTTCTCGCGAGACCCCTCGTTATCAGCCTCCCGACGCTCCTGAGTGCGGTGCCCAGCCACTCAAGCAGAGCTAGGTACACAACATCCGGCTGCGCGCGCAGCCTTGAGTGTCCTTGGAGAACCTGCTTGACGCTTCATTGACAAGACGATTGGTGTCACCTGGCGTATTCACCTTGCTGACTCACCTGCATCCTAAACAAATCCTGTTAATGCCTCGGTGGCCACGAGGCTTGTGAGTGTCAGCAGTGAACACTAGTCTCTTTCATGAGGAGATGTTAGACATACTGCATTTCTCATGCACGGACAACACAAACAAGCAACTTTTTCACAGCCATTTTAAATGATATAATACAAAGCAGCATTACGAAAGCTTATAATTATTTAAGTAGAAGAAATTTTTAAGTTTAGCTATCTTAAAGTTTAGATAAATACAAGAAATGTTAAAGATGCACATATAAAGGAGGGTTAGGGGGACAAACTGTAGTGAGACTTTAAGGGACCTGCCCCACTGATCACAAAAGTCAAGAGTTTAGTTAAACGTCGTAGCCACGTGACTATAGAAGGAGTCTGACTAACCCTAACCTGCGATTATAGAAGAAAAGCATACGATAGTACTAGGAGCATTTAAGAGGTTGCTGCTATAGAATGCGTCCATTAAGCTTGAAATGCTATTGTCTAGCCATCTTTAATTTAACTTTTCTGTAGTTCACGTCTGAGAAAATCAAATTCACAGGGACACACAACAGCTTTCGCAGGTTAGTCAGGTGATTGCTGCAAATGAATGATTCTCCCTCCCCCTCACGTAGGGGAAGCAACGTGTCTTCAATGGCTGAAAATTGAAGTTTTATTCCAGCTTTTGTACAGTTCGTGCGCGTTCGTGCATGTGTCGTTCCAATATCACTCTTTAAATAAACTCATCCTAAATTCATGGAGCACAAAGTGCCACTGTTACCATGCCGAGCTTAAGGTACAGCAAAGATGACAGTTTACGTGAAACAACTTTATAAGAGAGAATTACATTTCCGAATAGCAGTGGAGACAGGCTTACTAAAACATGCCCGGATGTGGAAAACAATCCCATCGGTAGTTCACAAATATTCAAATTATTGGCTAATCAAAACAATTAAACAAATTAATTAGCTATTAATAAACCAATAACTTCTTTGAATAGCTTTTACAATTGTTAATTTTCTTTGAAAATATCTAGTTTTGTTTTGTCACCCTAACGGGAATTCGTTCGGTTTTTATGGACCCCTCTGA
The DNA here is from genome assembly GCF_003073045.1 of Pomacea canaliculata. Lineage (NCBI taxonomy): Eukaryota > Metazoa > Mollusca > Gastropoda > Architaenioglossa > Ampullariidae > Pomacea > Pomacea canaliculata. The sequence continues at coordinate 13,860,205 of NC_037602.1, read as the reverse complement.
ACAAGCAATGCCCCGGAAGTGTTAAGGAGAGTGTGGAGGGAAACGTATGGGAGATGTCTTCAACGAAAGTGAAGAACCAGATCTGGGGGAGTTCCTTTCCCTTCATATTTTTCAACCCTGTCACCTCCTCCTCGCCTCTCAGTCAACAACATCTTCCCTTCAATACTCACCCATCCGCCCACTTTCACCACCAGCCGGTGTCTGGTTTATTGTGGGGGGTAGGGTCGGGGGGATTGATGGGTTGGGTTTTTTTTTCTTTTTTTTTCTTTTTTTTTAGTATTTCAACCAATCAAACGAATTTTGAGTAAGCTTTCTGAATAAGCTGCTTCTCCAGCCATCGATCCATCCGACATGGCCACGAGTTGATAAAAACCACAACAGTTTGTGCAGAAAGGACGGTGCGAGAGCGGGGCAGGAAGAAAACTAGGCAACAGGGACCCAGTGGTGGAGTGAGGGAAGGGACAGAGGAGGGGGCAGTGGTGTAGTGGGGGGATGGGAGGACGTGTGTCGGTGGCTGGCAGATCAAGCATGTCAGTGGCAACGTCCGATAGACTCGTGTGCAGTCTTCCGCTCCACTCCCGCTGACCGCCCTGTCTTTCTCTCATCGATCGTCGCTGTGAGGAGTCATCGTGTGAGGTCATTTTCACCCACACGTAGCAGCGATAAAGTGCACAACACTCGACTTTCATCGGCTGCTTCCTGTCTGCAGAGGTTACAGGTCACACGGCGAGGTATCGCAAAGACGTCTCACGAGTAGGTCACAGCGATATCTAGCACTGAGGTCACAGTAGGTCACAACGAGATGTCTAACATGGAGTGTAGTGAAAGTATATGTGTGTGGTGTGTAGAGAAAGTGTATATGTGTATGTTTTATAAATTACAGGTGGATGGGTGGTTAGAGAGAGAATAGTGTTATTCTTTGTCGTGTCTGTGCTATGAATATGTTCAACGTGTGAACACCAGGTGTTTGTGTAGTAATATTCCTGTAGAATGTGTCTGTATACCACCCGCCCTGAGGAGAAAACAAAACTCTCCCCTCCACACCTTTTCTTGGCACAATCACGGAAGGGGAGGTAAGTGCCTGCTGCTCCCAGGTCAATCATATCGGTATTTATGGACAGCTACTTGGATGCCGTCCCCTGTGATGGATTCCCCTGCAGACCAAAATTGTTCCCAGCCTCTTATTTATACTTCCTTAACCCAGTTTCTCCTTTTCCCACTGGGCTAATTTTCTGTCAGATAGTTCACTAACATTAACCTTTTGTCACGAGAAGAAACCAAGCTGCCACAGGTTGTATTGATTTTGCTGTCCTGGGAGTGTGTGAAGGGTGAATTCTGGGACATGCACAGACGAGCATTTAACGAAATAAACTTGCTTCTTTCTGGAACGGATAATTAGCTCAAAGGCTAGTCCACACAGAAGAGCTCGGATCTCTAAAGCCGTGTCCTTTCGTTAATTAACCTGTTCTGATAGTTCCGAAAATATTTCGTGACACTTTTTTCTCCGAGGAAAGACCATTCAGTCATTCTTTCATTCCTTCCTCTTATATGTTCTTTCTTTCGGTTTTCTTTCTTCCCCCCCTCTCTCTCTCTGTGACTCAGCTTGATTGTTTTGTAGAAGTTGCTTACTCTCTAGAAGGAAGAAGATAGACCATCACTAACCAACTTTCCGTTAACAGCAGGCCCCTGTCAATGTCACTCCCTATTTTTCTTACTTTCTGGTAAATTGGATCTTTCTCCAGATGAGTCTTTGTGTGCTAAGGTTTTTTTTTCGCTCACTCTCTACAAGTCCGTGTATACAGAAAAATGATACAAATGTCAACCCATATAATTTTAGCTTGAAACACTCAGACTTTTGGTCTTGCATGTCTTCATTCTGTTTAGTTTTTTTTTTTTTTTTTTTTTTTGCTATTTCTAAGTTTTCCAAGAAACGTTGAAAGGCTATAAATAGAGAGGGCGCCCCTCCAAACGTTGTAAAAAGAAAAACTAGGTAAGAAGGAAGTTGGAAAGGCCGTAGTCAATAAGGTGGTGTACACAATCCTGTTGGCAACATCGTCCTCGGTTTCATCGTAACTCAAAGGCATCACCGTCGATGTCTGGTCAAATTTATGGTGACTCGGTATGGTCCAGAAAAAATATTCAAAAAATACTTTCTATAAGAAGTGAACTTTAGAAACAGGTCGTCCCGAACAGTCATACATGTTCAACAGAGATTACGAATAAAGCTAAATGATGTATTATAATGTATTATATGCTGTAAGACAATGTTATGCGGTGTATTCTGATGATATTATGAGATGTAATGTTTCATTTTTCCGTATTTAATTTGTTACTTGTCTTCCGAGTTTAGAGTGTTTTAACTGGCAGCAGTCATTTTTCTGGCGCATAGCTAGACAAGTTATAAGAACGACTTTGGTGGATGGAACCGGTGTTAGAAGGTGGAAAATACAGGACACGATCCGTGCCTCTGCAGTGAAAGCCCACTTTAAGATAAATGAAAGAAATATACATTTTTGTGAGACTCCCCCTCCCCCACATGATTATCCCTCCATCCCTTCCTGCTAGCATACCAACCTGCTGAGTGGACAAGACTCCGGAATAATGCTAATACACACTCCGTCTGCAACTGTGATGTAGTGAAAGAAAAGATGATGCTACGGACGCTGCCTCCATGATGACATCGTCTGCGCTGGCAGACTGCCACGGCAGTAATAGTTTGTACTTCTCTGACCTGTCTGCGAGGGGAGACCACGTGACTGCCCGCCCCCAGCGCCCGTTTGATTGCTCGGCCCCTGAGTCGCATGCTTTCTGGTGTGTTGGCGTCAGCCGGAGGTGGTTGCGCTTGTTGCGGATGGCGTTCTCACTGCCACCCCGACCACCGTGCATGCGAGTGCTGGCTGTCTCTCCATGGCGTCGTCGTCTCTGTGATGACGGTCCTGCTGCACAGCGGCGACTTTGTCTTTGAGGCGAGGGGCTGGCCAGTCCCGCCGGAATCGGGTGAAGACAAATAACTTTGCCCCTGGACAGAATTCTTTATGATCTTACTATCAATGGGCCAGCATCGTCGGCCTGCAGAGACCTGCAAGTGCACCTCTCGCAAAAGCCATCAACAGATCTGCCAGATATCAGCTGAGGCTGTATTCGTTGACAAAACAACAACCTGCTAAAATTTCCATGAAAGATGGAATGAAAGTGTCATAGGGCCTCTTTGGTTGTGTGCGTGGGTTTTTGTTTTTTTTTTTTGTTATTTTTTTGTTTTGTTTTGTTTTTGGTTTTTTTTTTTGTTGTTTTGTTTTGAGTGAGGCGAGGTGTTGTTCTGTTTTAAAGAGGGAATTTCGAATGTGAGAATTGTCGGAAGAATAGCATTTTCGTTTTATTATATTATTTTTCACCTTCTTGCATCAGGAAGTCTTTTACTTTGCATAAAATTGTGCACAAGACGCCTGGGTCTACAAAGCAATCATCACTTCCATCCAAGTCTGAATATTCTTTTTCTATTTATGTAGAGTTTATCTTCACTTCAAGATGCATAAATAGCGATCTTATGAATTTGTGGGCACTCCATGAATGTGTACTCTTTTCCTTTTTTGTGGACCGGAAAGAGTGAGTGTTGGAAGGGTGGAAGAGGTGTACAATTTGTATTCAAGCTACAATGGGATCAAAAGACCTTTCTAAATAAAATCACACCTCAATTTTTCAGGTAGTGGAGTGATAATTCTGCTTCTCTCTGTCCACCGGAACCGTACTCGATCTCCCCCTGTCCACCCACCATTCCAGCAGACGGCTGGTGGTCATGTGACAGATGCTCCTGGCACGTAAGGTCGTCGCCACCACCACCACCACTGCCCCTGCCACACGGCCTGAGTGACGACGTAGGCTGGCTGTTGTTCACGATCTCGTAAACAGACACAAAAATGGCGGCCTGGTGGGAATACGACTGGCCTTCTCCTTGAGTCGGGACACGTGAGTCTAGCCTTGTCATCACGCGCCGGCACCAACCGCCGCTACAGCCACAACTTTGCAGACTGTTTGCTAGCTGCTTTTTGTTACAGAGTATTACGCAAGATAATATATGCTCATAAAAGTCAACGCCTCTGAGAACAGACTAGGAATATAACTCACCAATACCAGTAACAACAGTTGTGAAGAAGAAAATGCAAGGCAGCTTTTAAGGCTGTGTGGATGCGTGTTTCAACTTCGCACCATAACTCCTCGGTTCACGGCCCCATAAAACTCGGATTATGGGGCGCTTGCATACGCATTCCTCTTTGCAGAAAAACGGCCAGAAAACCTGCCATTGCCCACCCAGCCACACTCTGAGACACTGGCTAGTGCCACGCTGACTTACTGGCCGCAAGTTGAACTTCAACAACTTTAAAGTTCACTGCTTGCAAAACGAATAGTGTTTTAACATTTCATTCTATTAAACATTGTCATGGTCTTTAAAATGCTGGGAGTGTAGTAAGGCATTATTGTTGGCATCTTTCACCGCTGTAATCCTTTTCTAGAGATATGCTTTTCGTCAATTCCTTTTATAGGTCTTTTCTAATCATTTCTAGTATTACTAACAACAAATATAGTTTTTAGCGTTACACACACAAACATACACAGGGAGAGAGATAGAGCTCGTTAGACAGCACGACATGCAGTAGACACAATCCAAAGTGTAAAATGAGAGAAAGAGAGAGAGACACTAAAAGTACCCCATGTCCTCCAGACTCCTAAAGAAGAGTTACAGATCATAAAGTGTGTTGTCGTGTCTAGCACCCTCGAAAGGGACCACGCCACCCTCTCCTTCTTTTTCTACACTGGCTTCCCATCCGTACTGGCATCCAGTACAAACTGTCGTGTTGTGTTTTAATTTCTTTGCTGGCACCTGCCCTGATTATTTCTCTGATTATTTCTCTGGACTGCTCTTCCCTTACATCCCAACTAGACAACTCTGCTCGTCGCCTAATGATCGTCTCCTTACTCTTCCTGTCACCACAACAACAACATAATTATGGCCACAGGACTTTTAGTTATTGTGCAGAGAAACAATGGAAGTCTCTCCCTTTTCATATCCGCCACCTACCCACTATTGAATCCTTTACACGTGCACTGAAAACCTCTTCCATAAACATTACTCATTACAACCTCTCCCATAATGCCAGTCCTTTGTCACACCTTTCCTCTTGCAGTATCATGTTACTCTCAGCTCTTGTTCTTATTTAGTTCCTTTTTGTGTTTTCTGCATTTGATTTTATTCTTCGTTTAGAACGGCTGTTTATTCTTTTATAGTTCATTTGTTATTTGTTTGTTTTCCTGTCCCTCGTATGCTGTCCATGTTTCGCTATTGATCTTTAGCGCGAAGAGCATAGTCCTCAGTGTGAGTATGCGCTTTACAAATTTTGCATTTATTATTATTATTTTATTATTATTATGTCTGCTATAAACATGTCACGAAGGTGTTCTCCAGTCCACAAAGCACCTTATAAATATAACTAGATCAGTAAAAAAAAAAAACAAAAAAACTGAGGCAACTAAAATCCTTTGCTTTAATTTAATCTTGGCGATGGTCATGTGCGCACAAAATTGCAAAAACTATTTATAACCTAAAATCCAAAACCTTAAACCTAACTGCAAAAAATGTGGATTGTTTTATTTCTCTTTAATGATATTATTATATAGATAACTCCAAGCAACTATATTTAATCTCAAAAATAAATTGAAAAATAATCTCTCACTGAGCTCTCTCTCTCTCACACACACACGCACACATCTTCTCAATTCTTATTACTTCAAAAATTGTCATAGTTACAGAGGAAAAACAGACTTTAAAATCCCTGCTCATAAAATAGGAAGCTAGATTATGCACCAAAATCTGGTATTACAACAAAATTAAAGTACACGACCAATTGTAAGAAAAAAGGCGAGGGAAAGTCGGTAGAAATACTCTCCTAGATGTTTGCTAGCCGCCGTGCCATGTATGGACCATGTCTAGACGTACACGAAGTTAGTAAAATTTCCAAGGCAGCAGATAGGTCCCAGCAGAAATTTCTGGAACCTCGAGCTGAAGCCCATACCTTTAATGAAACTTCTGCATTTTCCCCACTTTCAACTGCCAGCTGCAATTTTCCAAATGGCTGGTCAGGTCGGAAGTGTTGAGCACTATTTACAAGCTCTGCTCGCGCCCTGCATGTTGGACACAAATTGTACTTTGGGCCAACACCGAGGAGACTGCTCAAATTGATGATGCTTTAAAGTGTCTACCATTGACAATGTGAAGTGGCTTACTTTAAGTGCAGAGACATTCACACTCTCCACCGCTTCTGGTTAAATCAAAGTGATTTTTTTAGTAAACGGTTAGCACTCTATGCATCTTTGCATTTCATTACCACGAATATATTAATTTAGTATGCTGGAAATTATCGTTGGCGGAAATTGTTAATACTAAATAATTTGTTTCTAAATCGGGTTTCTACACCATTCTTTTAAATCCTTTAAATTCTCTGATGTTATTAGGATAGGGGCTTATGATGCCAAAAAGTGGATGTTGTTGCTTTAACTAAATAGAGTGTGTGTGTTTCTGAAACTTTCGTGTCGCGCACATAATTTTGTTATTACCAACTTTTGGCGATTTTATTTCTCCATATTCCCATGCGCCGAAACGGACATTTCCTTTGCTCGTTAAAGGTAATCGAATTACCCTTAGGCACCGCTCGCTTTGTTCTTAAAGATCCTTAAAAACATCTTTAAAAAATCAGATATTACGTAACTCTTGAAAGTTTAGAAGTGACTGGTAGTTTTATTTCCCACATGTCACACCTTTAAGTCAGTTCTTTACTTTCATTTTTCTTTCTTCGTTTGCTTATTTATTCATGTTCTCTTATTCCTTCCCTTTTTTTATTACGAGGATGTTGCTTAAGATATCCCTGCATGCCCTTCTTCCTTCAAAATGGCTGCCGATACTTGGCACTTACCTCACGGCAACACAAAGTCTTTAAAACACGTTAATCATTGAAAGGTGAGACCAAACACCAGCGACGTGGGTGTGGGTGGTGTGGGATAGGTGTGGGTGAGGTTGGAAAGTGGTCCGCGCAGAAGGTAAAATGGCGTCTGGAGTCAGTCCTGCAGCTGATCCTCTGACAGAACTCGGAGTGCTGGAGCCTCACAGAGCGACGGCGCGGAAAACCTCCCATTAACCTACGTCTCCCCAAGGGACCCGCGTTTGTAATTGAATAAGTTTTTTGGGGGGCCACCCATTCCTCGTTGGCCAAATTTGTGTTAACTCGGTACCCAGCGAGTCTGTGGCTTATTTCCCTAGGGGAAGGGGGAGTAGGAGGTTCTGATCTGCTGACTGTCCAAGAGTCGGCAAACTGTCCTGCAACCTCTAAAGACGCTGGTCGGGCATATGGGCGGCCCTGCTGGTTTCTATGGCGTGAACTGAGATCCTTATGAGCCGTCAGGGAGTGAGGCTCGCCCCAGCGTCAAAAAGAACCAATTCAATGCCTGAATATTTCCGTAAGAAATAAAATATTCAGACGAAGGCTTACATTTTAGGGGTTGGAACTTGAATAAAGAGTATAAAAAATAGAAAGAACACTTATGAAAGGTTTGTACGATCGGTTTGTATATATATATAGCAGGAACCTAGAGATAATTTCACACAACGAGGAACTCTAAGAACGCTTCTAACAGGTGTTACCCAAAGCGAAATCTGAATCTGGAGCCTTTTGGTTATCTTGGACCATAATGTATCCTTGTGGGTGCACGGTAAAGTAGTGGTTAAAAACACTTACTTGTCACCACTGCAGTGAGACGCCCTGGGTTCATAACTCGTCTTGGGGCAATCTCTGTGTGTAACACTTATTCGCAGGGCTGATTCTAGTTTCCGACCACTTTATTTCTCCCCTAACAGTCCGAAATCACTTAAGGTATAACCACTTTCTCATCATGCCAACCAAGCAAGTCACTAGGTCAGGCATAGCAATTGCATTCTCAATTAACCAATCACTTAGTGCTATCTGAATGACCTGATAGTCTAAATTAGTTGTAGGGAAAAATTAAGTTTAAGAGCCTTATGTGTCTGAACGCACAGAAAACCAGACATAACTACTTCAATACATAAGATCATATCGTGTTCACTGTCTTTAACAAAGATACGAGAAATATGGACAACATCGATGTAACTTATTGATTAAGAAAGATCGCTTTGTGATTTTACTTTTTTAAAGAAAGGTGATTGGTGCGACCTCGATCTTTTAAGTGTTCTAAACATTATCATTCTTCGGCCCCGATGTTTACGGTCGACACCAGCAATCAGCTCAGATCAAAGAAGCCCCGTGGAGTCATGTTGATCTCCTTTTGTTTAAAGGCTCATCACAACAGGATTGAAGATCAAAGGTCTAGTGTTCGATTCTCGGGTTTGGGAACAGCAGAATCGATCGCTCAGAAAGTGGGCTGCAAGGCCATCTTCAGTCAGTCCAGACCTGTTTTTCCTGGTACGCCGAGCCGATGCTGCATGCTGTGAGCCTCTTTGAACAAACAAAACTGCTAACTTGCCCCCTCCCCTTCAAGCCTCCAATGTCCAGCGACACGTGTTCAACTGTCGTGTGTGGTTGCATGAGGGTACTGTCGTGCATCAACGTAATTTTTGTTTTCCGTGGTTTCCACACAGGATTCAGTGCATAGACCTCCATGCCTGACTAAAGGTATCAGTCATAAATAATCAATCAATACATGGCCTACTGCCTCAGCGTCACACACCTTAGGTGCGAGCAAGTTCAGCGTCGGAAACAATGTAAAGGGAAACAAGCCCTGACGCAAAGTAGAAGCTGCATTTATCATCAGTTGTCTCCCATGCAAGTGTTTTATTTCGAAAGCATTAAAGGTTACGTCCTTGAAAACAGTACAATCTTTAAAATCTACTTTTTGCGCGCGCGCACACACCCACACACACACATGCACGCACGCACACCCGTATGCGTGCAAGCACAAATCATACGGAACACTATGTTCGGCAAAAAAATGCATGTACGCAGTAAATGATTGTGAGTGCGAGAATATTGTACATCAGTATTTTATCCTTTCCACTGTCACTGGGTTTCCCCTCAAACTATTCTTTAGTGCGCACATAGAGAAATCCAGTTAAGTTTTAGACTCACTTTAGAAATGAAAGCAGTTTATTTTACAAGATCATTCTTACAGATAATGAAAAATGTTGATGATCAAAATAGGTGAAGGTTCCACAACCCCCTGCGCTTTGCTGGCAGTATACTGCTACCTGAAATTCACTTCTTGTGGTCTGTCACTCAAAGTGCTACTCACCAATGTGCATGGTATTCAGTGGGGCAGTAAGGAGCTATAGTTACCGTTCCGCCCACCTACCTCTCCCCTTGGATCCAACTGTATTACATAAAGTAGGTCAAAATAGGTCCCTCCCCTGTCAGGACTTACAGGCAAAGTTCAAACAGTTATAAAATCTACGAGCGTGTCTCCTCCGTTGACCCCAGTCGTCACCATCGTCATTAGAAACCTTTCAGTTCGTAAACGAACGCGACAGCCACCACATGGCGTTATCCAATTAGAGGTTAGGGGCAGAGATGGAGGGGCGGGCAAGAGAGTTTAATATAACTTTAATATATACTTTTATTAATGTGAATTTTGTTGTTTTGTAATAATTTTCAACATTATTATTTTAAGTATAATGTTCTTTCTTGCAAGAGTGCTCAGATTTCCAAGCAAGTGACATGGTTAGAGCTAAAAATAAAAGCACAAATCTGATTTTGTGAACATGGAGCATGGAGAGAAAGGTAATTCATGAAATATAGTCATGAATATAAAAATACACATAGACCCAGTATATAACATGTCACTAATTGTAAGAAGGTATATCTGTTTTATATTTGCATATCCAGTGTATCTTATGAAGCAGATTGCTTCAAGGCAGGTTGACATTACAAACAAATAACAGATTGTCGTGTAGTACATTGCCGTAGACTCCTTGCTCATATAGAGGTGTGTAAAACAACTGTTAAATCTTACATGTTGCAGATAAAATAAACTGTCATTGATTTGTATGTTATTGGTATTGTCTGTAACATGGTATTTATTTTCTTCATGGGGTTTTTACAGCTTTATGAAAATAATTACACTCAAATTAAATGATGATAATTATTACTTTCTATTCTAGCTGCTTTCTTACTTTGGAGAAGACATGAAAATACTTAAATGGTTACATTATATATCTTAAGATGTGATAAAAATATGTATTTCAACAGACCTGTAGGCAAGCCTTTGTATATTTAGCATTGTTTTTCTATTTCAACAGAAGTATCCAGAACTGACTGGGCACAAAATATTTTCCTTCAGCCAAGAAATGCATGAGTCTATTCCTGTGATGATTTGGAATGCTGTGTGTGTGCTGTCTTTCTATGGTTGGTATAAGTATAGTTGTTATGTATGTTAAATCTATTAAGAATCAAATGAATGTACTATTGTGAGCAGTTTTATGGTGTATTACACGTGGGGGATTTTACGAGCTTGTGAAGTGTTTTTACTATTTCTAGGTGTCCTATTAACTTTATATATTATTGACTGCGATTTCAATAACTGTGTGGGAGATATTTTCTGGATTTTGTTTCTTTTGCTTCACCCCGGGAGGTAATAAATATGTCATTTAAAAGATTATGTTGATTTAACTATCATGGCTTTAATAAAAACAAAGCAATACCATGAAAACCAAAAATTTAATGCCTTCCTGCGTCTATGTATTCTTTGGAGTGGAGAATGTGTGCATAGCACTCCATCACTTGCTGTAAGCGCGACAATGTACTTTTATTTGTACATCCCACAGCGTTTTGTTACAGTTTGTACTGTCATGTGTACGCCTGTCCTATGGTGTGTACACCCCCATCTTGCACTGCCTGGTCATGACCTTCCCAAATAGGTCAGACGACTTGGTATGTAACAATAGGCCAAGCAGGTCAAGGTTGGCTGTTACGTACGCAGAAGGCGACTGAAAGGACAGCTTTGGGAGTCGTACAGTCTACAAATATAAACCAAGCCCTAACCTAACTAAGTACATCAACAGAGTGTTACATTGCAGTTTGCTCTGCTATAGCTCGTATTATATGTTCAGTTTATACTGTCATAGCTCGTTGCATCATTTTTACCTATCGATCGCTTGCCTGATATATATAAGCCGATGACAAGTTTTGGGCCGTCGTGGTGCTGGATAGGTGCAACGGCTAAAATTACATTTAAATTTGTCATAAGGGATGAAGTTTTTTACTTTGGTAACAAATAATTTGTTAATTAGCTTTGTGTTAAGTGGCAGTGATTGCGAGCAAAGTTCTGTCAGTGTTGACAGTCCATTCTTGTAACAGTAGCTTGGTATCAGGACAAACACATAAATTCTTCATTGAATAGTTAAACTAGTGCACACAGTTTCGTTAATCGCTTTACTGCCGCTTAAAACACGTGAAGTACGCTCTACAGCCTCACAAATCAACTCACCATCATGCACGTATGCACACGACGCATAGGTGAATGAAATCAGGACCATGAGAAAAAAAGTATGGGAACAGGTCCATCAGAGTTGTCACTGACCAGTCCGTGCCTCCATGTTTTTTAGTTTTTAGGTTAGTATAACCCCTTCGCTGTTTGTAAACTGCAATGGTAAATAACACGTAATGAAGAATGAGTGACAGCGTCAGCGAGGAAAGGGAGATCACTCTAGCGAAAAATAGAGAAGAAGCAGACGGCATTGGCGGACATAAGACTGGAAGGATGTTGTGTGAGTGTTGAGTGGATATGCGTAGATGCCAGAAGTAATTTCTTGCCTAGCCAAGGTGGTGTTTTTTTTCCTGTGTGTACGGGCAATTGTGTTAGAGCCCTTCTGATCCAGAGGATTAGATCCAGAGGAATCCTCGATCGACTTCGGTGCACTGTTGGCTTCGTGTCGCCAAGAAACTGTAAGTGAAGCACGTAACGACTGCTGGTGCGATTATAAATAGATAATAGAATTTGAACTTTGCGTGGAATAACTGTGAAAGGCGTGTGTTTTCCATACATAGATGATAAGGGTTGAGATTAAGATTAAGAGTTATTTGACTAAGTGTGATTGATCGGGGAAGTGCCCCGAAGATAAACATTGTATGTATCGTTAGCTGTGTGTCGCCGATAGAATACTGTGTAGAGGCGAGCTATTATTTATGCATATGTGTTTTGTAATCTGTAAATCCTGAGCCATTCCAGCAACTTATTAACATCATGTGGACAGCTTCAGGCAATCGTTGTTGTGTGTGTTGAAAGAACGCGTACGGAAGTCGTGTGTGCGTGTTGCTCGTGAGAGAGAGCCGGCGACTGGAGACGGTTGGTCAGTGCGACTATGATTTTTACTTTCGCAGTCTACTTTTTAGCATTTAATTTATTCATTCATCCCTTCACTGGTATCAAATGGCGCCCTGTAAAGCTTGTCCTCCAGAACAGGTTGTCGAGGGAGGGTGGACAGGTGCATAGATGCAGCGACTCACCAGGCTCATTTCTGAGGTCTGTCTTGATCGGCTGCATGTCAGTTTTGCATGGTATTGCAAATCTCTTATACCCAGCCAGTATTTTTCTGTCTACCAGATCAGTTTTAACCACCGTCCATGGTTACCTAACGGACGATTTCAAAGTGTTGTACCGGTAACACCGCTGAACCAGACCGGTTGACATCACTTCGTTGTTCTGAGAAAATACTATTGGGTTACCACAAAAAGTGTTAAAAGTGAGGCATGCGTCTTAGTCTCGTGTTGCATGTTCACAATTCAGACCAAGCTATCTGCACACTTAGAACGGTGTTTTACTTGTTTTCAAGACCCTACCTAGTGGCCCACCATGGTGGCAACCACACTTAGGATAGTCTTATGTTGGTCTTATGCTCAATGGATGACAGGACGTCATCCGCTAGGTCTGGCAGGTAATGAACGGCGGATGACACGGCGCTGTCAGCACAGAGAGAGAGAGAAAGTACGGCAAACTGCTTTATTCGTGTTTTAAGAACTACTTCCTCGTCTTTGTTATTAAAACCAAAGCCATTGACAATATTCTTTATGTCCGTCGATAATCTCTCAAACCTTCAGCCCGACATGTGTCTTAGAATTCAAGAGCAGAGACTGATCTACATTTTCTGGATCATTTAGGCTTCCTTCTTGTGTACATGGGGAAGGGGGTGATCTCTCATCCCTACTAAGTATTAATTTAATAATAATAATAAACGCAAGATTTATAAAGCGCGTACTACACTCGTAACACTTTAGAACAAGAACGTTACTAGGACAACATACGATCGAAGGTCAGAATAGCAAACAACATGAACGACGGAAGGATAAACAACAAACCACTGATGACACTGTAATAAAACAAATACAAAAAACACAAAAACACATGTAACAAAGACTGAGAGTATCGTGATTTTGCAAAAGGAAAACGAGGAGGGAAGTAACAATAAGCACAAAAGGTGGGAAGGGTGTGGACTATTGATAAGAGGTTCGTTTTCAGAGGATTCGATGGAAGGTGGGTGGCAGAGATGGAAAGGAAGAAAGTTCCATTGTTTTGATGAGCAGCAACTAAAATTCCTGTGACCATATCTTGTTATTCTTTTTGTCACAGGTATATATAGTTACGAGACCAGCCTAATGTGGACTGTCACGAACCAGTGACCAGGGTGGGATCCGCCCCACTAGTATGACCTCATTTACGCCCCCTTGGGAGGCCAGAGGACGGTAGCTACAAAAGAGGAGGGAGGAGATCGAGTCAGACCTGGGTATAGAGGACAAGTACAGCCTGGGGATCATTGTGGTGGTGAAAGCACTAGATGTACGCCCAGTGAGCGCTTCCCAACGGCAGCGGCGCCAGACTTTGAAGTCATTCAAGTGAGCATCATGGCTACCTTTGGGAAAACTAGGTCGCGGCTAACAGTTATGACAGGTGCCACAAGAAAAAGGAAGAGAGGAAGATCCAGGCTACTGGGCGGGAGAGAGGAGTTTGTTGTCATTATTGCAGACTGGCTGTCCTTTCCATGCAGTCACCTTCAACTTGCTATTGCTGCGTTTTGAAATAAAAGTACATATCACTTTGTAACTATTCTGACCAAATTTTATGTTCTAAACGAGTGAAGGCTTTTTACAGATTAATTATATACTCAAGCACCATTTATCATTACTTACGAATATCGTTACAAACACCTTTATTTACTGGTGTGTATCAACATCACTCGATCATATCGACACATTCGTTTCAAGTAAGTTTAGATAACTATAATTATATGTACTGATTTGTTTGTAAAGTTGAGGAACATAAAATTTCATTAAGTTTATATCATCTGGTTACGCACCCATTATCAGCAGATAGTTCGTTCAGTTTATGTTTACTGTCCGGACATCATGCGTACTGCTAGCGGCCAGTGTACAATTACTACCCGGACAATAGGCGGGGTAGAGATCAAAGTCAAATGCACACATTTGCGCACATATTGTCGTCGTTGGGATCAACAGAAGGATGAATACAGGCCTATATCAGCCTTCTGCCCCTTTCTCGACTTTATCGCTGCCTATCAAAGGAAATAATATTTCAAGACAAAATGATTTTCATACATGCATTCCATTTACAAATATTCATAGACCTGAAAATTTACATCTCTGCAATGTTTTAAACAAATTCTGTGTTTGTCTTTATGTGTCCAGTGCTGGTCGGTGCTCACTGACCCAGAAAGTTGAACCCGCCGCCGGCGACTACCTGTGGTCAATGTAAGTGTCCTGAAGCACACCTGTAGGTATACGCCTACCTGGCAGGAAGGTACTGCCACCCGGGCTGACTATAAAAGCGGCGATCTAGGGGGCGGGCCTGTAGTTGTCTGTGACAGAGGTGAGGCTTTGAGCCAGACGGGGGAAAGAGGGAGGATCAGCTATGTGTCCATAAGGCAAGTGAGCGCCACAGCGAGCACAGGTTTACCAGCTTCTTCCTTCAGCGACTGTCAGCCTTCATTGTCTGCTGCTTGCGACAGGTGAAGGTGAGTACTGTTCAGTTGATTGTTCCACGTGAGCCACCTGAAGCCTGAGATTTAAGGGGGAATGTATGATTTTCGATATCAAAATTTTAGAAAAGCAAGTTGGGGGCCGAGGGACAACTGCAGTGATGCAGTGATCAAGCTTAATGACAAAAAACCCTGAGTGTTGCTAGAAAAGAATCTGCTTTACGCACCTGTGGATGTACAAAAGTTATTGTGTGTTGTCTGTCGTTGTTTGCAGTGTTTTGGCGGTTTCTCTGCTCATAGTGCGGGTTTTCATCGATATTGTCAGAAGATGACAAAACGTCGCCAGTGGACGTCGCATGGCGTCCTGCTACTCACTACAGTTTGTTTTTTGGTGATGCTCTTGGATTCCACAAAAGCACAGAGAGGTAAGATTTTTAAGTTTTCTGTCTTCTACCTGTGTCACGTGGAAGGAATTCGACAACCAACACAAAAATTAATATGATCGAGGCCTACTTGGGCTAATGTGCTTGGAGACCAATATAGGGATTTTGTTTACTGTTTTTATTTAACTTCTTGCAAACTTTAGGGATCCCTGACATTTCTGGATTTGACATCTACCTCAGTTGTGCTTCCCTCACACGTGCAATTATTTTCTTGAACATCGTGAAAGTCGTAAAGGCCTTAAAGTAAAGTCTGCAGTCGGCTGTCGATTTTTGTTTCTGGGTACTTGCACAATTTTGAGCTTTTAAAACTGTTTCAGTGTACAATGTAAAGCAGCCACTGCAAGTAGATATTTCCAGTGCATGAATTTATAACATGATTTCAAGTAATGTAAACGGTGTAATGCAAACATGGTTCACTCGATCTCCAGTGCTACTAAGAACTGGCTTGTAAGACCGATGTTCTGGTGGGCGTGTTTTAAAATGGTATCGCCCGCACGAGGGAAGGTAGGTAGGAGCACACGCGCTGCCGACAGCTAGCGGTCAACCACTTACTACATCGACAGGTGGGCGGGCTAGAGGTACACTAACACCGCCGACTGCCCTTAGCAATAAAACATAGTTCTCAGCCTACTAGTACTTGCTGTAGGGTCTGAGAAAAGTGAGGCGAAACAGTGAGGCTCCTATCTGAACATACTGTCGTGGTTACGACTGACAAATAAATGTTTTCTCCATGAAATGAAAAAAATAAAAATAAAAATGAGAAGGATGAACAGCGAAATGAAACAATCATGAAGATAACTGAATTTTAAAACAATTAATATTTGTTGTTTTCATCTCATCTTTCTCTACATCTTTCTTTACTCAAAAGAGGGGATAATAATATTTAACATTTTCAGCTCATTCCTCCTGATGACTGGCCTAAAGAACACCTCGGTTTGAGTGCAATGTTCGTACTTTTATCAATGGCCAACAGTTCACGGCTGCAACATGGTGCCCCCACCGTCTTTTCTTCGCTTATCTAACCCGACCATTATGCCGGTTTGATGTCATCGGTGCTTGCGTCTTCCTGAGTCGACAAAACTGAGAATAGGAGGGGAGAAGACATATACAATCAAAAGGGTCAGGACCAGTTTAGCCTCCGTGGTTTTGTTTGTGTCTTCTTGTGAGAAGAGAGAGAGGACAAGAAAGGAGACAAAGGCAAATAAGCCAAATGACACAAACAAAAAGGCCATGGAATTTTTAAACTTGGTTTTTATACCTCTCGTTTTATTTTTTTTTTTCTTTCTCTTTCAAAAAAAAAAAAAAAGACTATTTGGGCCTCATCTTCGGGCCAGGGTTCCATGTAGTTCTTTTTGTTCCAGTTTCTGGCATTTTTCTGTTACCATGAAAGGCAATTAGTTGCAGGCTCAAATGTTCACACCATATTGAATATTTTTGCTTTTATTTATTATGTTTCTCTTCATACTCTTTCACAATCCATATGGTTCAAAAATAATCACACACACGAGCACTCGCACATTCTTAGCACAGACGTACATTATTCGTGTTTCCTTTGCTTTGCTTTTTCCGTTTCCCACGTAAGAAACTCAATTCCAAATACAAGCATGCACAGAAGAAACATTAATTATTGTTTTGTAAGGAAATTAACACAGCGCAAAAAACATTTGTGAGATCATCGCCAGAAAGTTGCACTGGAGCACGAGAACAGAGAATACAACGCAGTGGCGAATGTGTGCGTGTGTACGTGGACAAAACCTTGTACTGACTTTTTGTTGTGGCTTTTTTTTCTGATAGTGAGATTGGAAAAAGGGAATACACTTGATGGCAGTACAGACGGTATGGTACACTTCAATTACAAGAAAGACCGGTTTAGTCCAGTTTGTGCCACTGGTTTCGACCAATCCGCTGCAAGTAAGTTGATTTATTTCATTCATCTACTAGTCTTGTCTGTCTTCTGCCCTACTCGCAGTAGTCTTTCTGGTGTACTTAACACCACAAAAGGTATTTCTTTTACTCCTGTACAATGTGCTTTACACTGTTTTAGAACTGCACATGGTTGCACAAATTTCTTTTACTTCTTTTAATTTTCTGTGTGTGTCTGTGTGTGTTCTATGTTTCACCACATGCATACACGCATGTCCAATCCTTCTTACTGAAAGAGCTTAATATAATATAATTCTTCTTTTCAACAGATGTGGTGTGCAGAGACCTGGGTTACAACAGTGCCTCCATCGTCTGCTGCAACGTGTATGGCACGAATTACCATAAGATCTTTGTCACTGATGTCACGTGCACTGGGAACGAGAGTACCTTCAGTAACTGCTCCTACAATATCGACGGCGACTGCGACATGGACAACTACGCGGCTGTCGCTTGCTACAACAAACAGGAGGAAAACAGTAAGTCCCGCAACTTGTGCATGTTACTGGTGACCCTTCGGATAAATTACATGACAATAACACAATTACAGATGGTTATTAGTTAATAAAAAGTCAGTCATCGATGGAAAATATTATTAACGAGGTCGTGGAAGTGGTGTAAACATATTACACAATGATAGTCTGCCGCTTCCTTCCCAAGGAGGAAGTCTAGCGTCAGATCGTGCTGAGGGAGGGAACATAGGGCTTAGAGTAAGATAAGGGTCGTCTGAGGAGGTCAAAGTGTCTGGTCACTGTATTTTGTGATTAAATGGACCTATAGTCATGTCCAGTTGTAACACCCTACCCTCCTCCTAATCACTAACACACACACACTGCAGCGTGACGGCTCATAGCCAGTGTCATGTTTTGCTACAACTGTAACTGAAACAAGCTTTCATGAACAGCAAAATGTATCACAAATCATGCTAAGATCATGCGGTTGTTTGCAGAGTACCAGATAAGTTTACTTGGAGAGTCATACACGGGTGCTGTGACCGTTAAGTACTACGGACTGGAAGGACACATCTGCAGCGACGAGTGGGACGACGCTGATGCCCAGGTGGCGTGCAGGGAGCTGGGCTTCGCGAATGGCGAGATGTTTAATCGCCTCAGAACTGAAGAACAGCAAAAACCTTTCTGGTCATCGAAATTCAAGTGCACAGGAAGGGAAAGGCGCCTTGGTGACTGCAACCACGCAGGCTGGGGGCAAATAAAACAATGTAAAAGCCAGCACTATGCCGGAGTTCTGTGCTACGACGAACAAGGTAAGATTACCTTTTTACCTTTTCTCCAAATACTTGGCTTAATGGGTTTATATATATATATTCCCTCTCTTGGCATTTAACTAAGAATAAGTACAGGGGTTAGCCTCTCAAGCCTTTAGTCCAATGATTGCCGTATTCCCTACACAGGTCTGTCCTTCGAAGTCGGCGATGGCAGCTCGGCTGCTGGCCTTCTCAACATCTCCATCAACGGCAAGTGGGGTGTGGTCTGTGACCCCAAGTGGAATGACGCAAATGCCAGGGTGTTATGTCGCAGTATGGGCTACACGGATGGGCGAACCTGGGACGATGTCGGGACGCAGAATGCAAGTGCCCTGTGGGGAACGGTCTTGGAATGTAAAGGTGATGAGGCTAGTCTGAAAAACTGCGCAAACATTTTCTGGAAAACATCAGAGGTGTGTCTACCCAAACCTCGCCTTGCCAGCGCCCAGTGTACCCATGATGGTAAGTTGGTTTTTTTTAAGTGTCTGGAATACCAAATTCACAAAGAGAGTGTGTAAACAGCAAACAACCAATCAAATAAATAAAAATGTATTGGAAATATTGGAATATTGGGTGCGATTGTTGTCAGTTAGACAGGTGTCTATACAGATCATAAAGAAATTGAGAAAACTCACGTAATAGACTTGTCGCTACAGAGGTTGCATTATTTTATATAATTGCTTTATGGAGCTAGCAATTAATAGCATTATCAGTTTATTTGTGTGTGCTTGTGTGTAAGCGTGTCTAGCTAATTAAGGGACATACCCAGCGATCCCACCAAGCTTCTTTTTTTTTTTTTTTTATCACATGCTGTAATGTTGACCCAGTACATAGGTTGAAGCAGTTTTTCTAAGTGTCCTTTATTTTCTAGGTTCCTTACACACGCGAGTACAAAACGGCAAGTCAGGAACCAACTACATTTCAGGGCGTCTGGAAGTTTCTCGAAATGGCCTAATATGGGAAACTGTGTGTGCAGACAAGATAGGACGGAACGAAATAAATGCCGCCTGTGCTTCCCTTGGATTCCGATATGGAACGGTCAGTGGGTGTTCTTCTCTTCGAGATTCGCTACATTACTAACCAGCACCTCCTCTTTTTTGTTCTTCTTATTCCTTTTTCCTATTTATCCTAAATATATTTGCTTCGCATAGTGTGTGTGCGTTTGACACATTCATCACAAGTTAATTGAGAAGCTGAATGCATGCTTATGCTACAGGGCGTCAAAAACCACAGGTTTGGTGCTGGCACCGGCAACATATACAGAGGTCAGTTCGTCTGCGATCAAGATGCCAAGACGCTACAAACGTGTTTGCAGACGACAAGGACTGCCGACTGTGATCGCTTCTCCAGCATCGGCGTCTTTTGCTACAACGATCCTAAGGACGGTAAGTCTTGTCATGAATCGCGCCCTCAGCGATATATAGTCATCATAGTGCATAGCCTCCAGCTCGTCCAGCTCTTAATGTGCCCCTGTCTTCATTGCAGTCTTTAAGATGAGACTGGTAGGCGGACAGGAGGTGAAGAAAATGAAGGCAGGTCGACTGGAGGTGGCCGTAGGGGATCTGCCCTGGGGCAGTGTGTGCGCAGACTCCTTCGGTGAAATGGAAGCAGAGGCAGCCTGCAGACAGATGGGCTACCAGCATGGTGACGTGAGTAGCCTCATCCGCTCTAGTTTAAAATGAAAAGTATAGTCAGTGAAAACTATCTGTGTTTGTGTGTGCGTACGTGCTTGCTTTAGATGCTTCATCAGTTTCTGATAAGAGCAGTTTCACAACAGGTGTACACTGGACCCCTCAAAGGTCAACCTTCGAACATCGTGCTCGCAAACGTCCGTTGTATTACGCCTGAAGGATTTTTCCAGAACTGCAATCAAAGCCTCTTCGGAGATGGCGCCTGTAGACAAAGCAGGCCTGTGGCTGTTCGCTGCATCAACGCTGCAGGTTAGCATTAGATGTGTCTCAGGGAGGATTCTGGAGGGAAGTGGCAGTTACTAGCAAAGACTGTATTCCTCAAGGCGTAATAACCGAGAAGTGTCGAGGGATGTTCGGCATGTTATACATCATGGATTTCCGTATGAAAACACATTTACTAACCCGAGTTTGAGAAAATCGTGCATTGACATTCTGATTAATAGGAAGGGTGACAATTATCACTTTAATTTTAGATAGCTGGAAAATGGAAACATAAAGAGGACGGAAAAACTAGAAAATAACCCCGTATTCACTAGATTAAAGAGTATGTGTAAAGTGCTACAAGGACGCTATTTTTAGAGGGAAAGGGGGCAGAGCGGATTGCACTTTCTGTGTATGGTGATCATAGACGTGTAGATTAACAATAGGTAAGATGTTATTTATTCATTTTGGGAAAATATAGTATCTGGAACTGTAACGGAATTTGACGAAAAAAAGATGTATTTTCACACTACTGCTCTTTGCACTTGTGTGACACCAATTTGTTTTCTTGCAGTTCGTCTTAAGACATCGTCTGACGGCACATTCAATGCCGGAACAGTGCAGTTGTACACTGAAGGCGAGGGGTGGTATGATGTGTGCCATGACGGGTGGAACAAAATCGATGCCCAGAAGGTCTGCAGTGAGCTCGGTTTCACTGACGGAAGAGAGATGTGTTGTAACACGGTAACTATGCTATTAATTCAGATGAATTACATATCAATATATAAAAATATATAATATAAGAAACTTATAGTTTTACCTGTTGTCTCCTAACACGCACACAAGTCTCAGACGCTTTATACGACTGCATGAGAAAATGTATCTTGGTCTCTGTTGAGCATCTGCGGCTTGTCAGCTCTGTGTGTGTTCTGGTGTTTGCAGCTTGGATATTCACATGCAGGATCCGACACAGCCGTTGGGGTTTACACATACGTCTCGTGCAGCTTTAACGACCAGAGCCTGAGTGTGTGCAATAAACGGAAGGGAGCCCCTTTCTCCTGCCCCAAGATGTCCAATGGGGTCCGCGGTCTCGCCTCTGTCATTTGTTACGAAGAACCCAGGAGAATGAACACAAGTAAGGTGGTCTGCATTGTTAAGCCCATATCAGCTTTTTCATTATTTACGAGATAGCTGCTTTTTGAACTTGTTCTTTTTGATTCAGTTAATAATTTTCTTCCCTAAGCAGCTATGTGTGTGTGATAGGTAGCCTAACATTTATATTAAACTTTTCACAGGTGTGCAAGTTCACATATCGGGAAATGAACTTGCTGGGCCCGTCAGTGTCAGCCGCTTTGGTCTACAAGGCCAGATATGCATGAACAAGTTCACGGATAACGAAGCACAGGTGGTGTGTCGCATGCTTGGCCACCGCGGGGGAAGAGCTCTAGGTCCGGTCCCATCGGCGGAATCCCTAGTCAGCGAGGGGCCTGTCTGGCTGCAGTCTCTCAAGTGTCGTGGCACAGAGTCCACCATTGAAAACTGTGACGTCAGCACGTGGGGCCTGCCCATGGAGAAGTGCACTGTGGGAAATCCTCAAGTCGTGTGCTACAGATCTGGTGGGTTGATGAGTACTGGACATAATTCGTGTGTATGTGTGGTCTAGGTACGTAGAAAACCTTAGGTTATATGAATCAGTAAGTATTTGTGTGTAGCGTAGGGCAGGGGGGGGGGGCAGCAGTTGAAGTGGCTACATATTGATCATAAATGGTAATTTGGTTGTACAAACAGAACTAAGCATATCGTTATCAAGTAGACAACACTTCGGACCAGTGGTGATCACAAGGGATCACGAGAGCGGAGGAATATGCAGTCTGGACACCACTGACGTCGAAGCAAGTGTTATCTGTAAAAGCATGGGCTACAGAGGTGGAAAGGTTAGTTCATATTGTCTGCCTGATGGACTGGATTCACCAGACTCATTTTCCTAAGAATTGACTGTTAAATGGGTTTCATCGGGTCTTAAGGCCATACCAGTAAATTAAATGCGAGACAAGTTTTGTTTTGCGTTCTATTCCGCGTGACCATCATATATGACTAGTTTTCTTTCATTGGACTTTGCTCTCACGGTCAAGCACATTTTTTAACTGCTTTTCTAAATCGTGTTGGCAGGAATATGTAATAAATCGTTCCTTGTCTGTTTTTCTCGAAACAGGTTATGACAGGAAAGAAATTGTACTCCATTCCCACCACCTTCTTTCTGTCTGAAGTAGAGTGTAACGCCACCGACACCGCCATTTTCTCGTGCAAAGGCACGGATGGCAGAACCCTTCTGAACGTTGTCAGAAAGACGGAAAACAACTCGAAGTCTTCTGCTACGGAGATGGTAAGTCTTTTGCATATATGTATGCTCGGATAGGCGTGTGTATGTGTGTGACTCAACATGGAAAATGTCGACTAATGACTGACCAATTATAGCAATACATTTATCCAATAGGAGGACTTTTAGGATCTTTGGAGGTTCAGCACTCCAGCTTAAACTGCCTTTATCAGTAAACATTTAATGAGCTATCTAAAGGAGACCATCTTTTATTGTTTTTCGCTATGCTGTGGATATGGATCTATATCTCTAATGCAATGCTAAATATATATGATGTACATAAATACTTGCAGTACGTTTGAACCCGGGAAGTGACTTTGATGGCGTTGTGGAAACGTACGACGCAGCAACTGATTCATGGAACCCTGTTTGTGGCGAAGGCTTTGATAATAACACTGCACAAGTTGTCTGCAGACAGATGGGCTATAGTCTGGTTCGTTTTAACAGTTTGCCTAAACATAGCATTATACTGTC
Source organism: Pomacea canaliculata (assembly GCF_003073045.1). Classification (NCBI taxonomy): domain Eukaryota; kingdom Metazoa; phylum Mollusca; class Gastropoda; order Architaenioglossa; family Ampullariidae; genus Pomacea; species Pomacea canaliculata. The sequence goes on along the minus strand of NC_037602.1, from coordinate 13,836,834 downwards.
TAAAGAGTAAAACACAAATGGCCAGAAAGGAAAATATATCGCTATATTCTACATGTGTTTGTATTAATTATTCCTTTTATTAATCTGATCGTCCTATATTACTATTTTTAAATAGTCTGAGTTCATTTTGAACTGCACAGATAATTTTCATTTTGCTTGGGAAACAGAGCTATCTGCAGCCCCGATGGTCATACGCATCCCACACCACCCCCAGGTCGCTCACTGGCCTGCAATGCACAGGGAGAGAGAATCACATCAATGACTGTCCCAGAACATCGCTTGGCGCTTGTCGTGCAGATGACTATGTCTCCGTTACATGCTTGCACAATAAACCAGAAGAAAGTAAGTTTTACAAAAACTTTTAAACAAAAAATAAACAACAAAAGGAACGAGAATGCGTGCGTTAGGAATATATGTGTGTGTGTGTGTGCGTTTTGCTCTACCTAAAGTCAGTGTGTACATCAGTGTTACTGTATGAATTTCACAGCTACTGCCATCTGTTGCAGCTGACAAATATATACTGGACTTTGGGACGAACTCCAGGTTACACGCCACTGGCCGCGTGCAGGTTTACCAAAGCGGTGTTTTCGGCTACGTGTGTGATGATCAGTGGACCGCGAAGGATGCTAGTGTGGTGGGTTATATCCTTGAGATACAGAAACTAGATGAAATGTAATGGTAGGATTAGCTTAAATACGTGTGCCGTTAATGTCGAGCTGAATCGAAATGAAGTTAAGTGCTAAAAGATTTATTTCTTTGCTTCGTAGATATGCAGGGGAATGGGAAATAAAGGCGGGATACCCTACTACAGTCCAGGGTCGTTTCCAGGCCCTTACTTTGTTAATCAGCCTGGTTGCTATGGGAACGAAACTACACTGGAGGAGTGCCTAGGGAGCAAGGAAACTAACTCATGTTCTAGCAGGCGGGCAGCTGGTGTCCTCTGTTATTCTAAATCTGGTGAGTGAAAAAGTAATATCTTATTTTATTGCAGTTTTATACAGAGGTCTAATTGTTGGCTGTGTGAAGTCAACACTAGTTTTAAAATGAAAACCAAACCTTTATGCACCTTGATTTCACTGAATTTTACTTGTCTCGGGGATGCGTGCAGCACCGGTTCTGAGGATAGGGGTGGATAGCCATGTTCACAACATGGGTGTCCTGCGTCTATCTGTAGATTACAAGGAAGGACGAATCTGTGCCCTTGGCTGGGATGACAAGGATGCACATGTAGCATGCACTCAGATGGGATTTAGAGACGGCTTGGCTGTAAAGTAAGTATTGGTCTGCTTTTCAATAAAACTTATGAAACATTTTACAAATTGTGTGAATGGTCAATGCTGTGGATAGTTGGTATACTATCATTTTATATTTTCCATCCTCCACAGTCGCCGTCGCATGGATGGTCCAGTGTACCTTTCAAACTTAACCTGCACTGGAGCAGAGAGCAATCTCTTCCAGTGTGGAAATGAAGGATGGAGGAAAATCAGGAAGGAGTGTGAAGATGCAGGTCTTGATGCAGGTGTCATTTGCTTTCATGATGGTGAGTATTTTTAAATCCAGATAAAAAGAGAAACTCTTCTGTATTGATTAAAACCCAAGAATTGTGGATTAAGATGTTGGTGCTTATATTGTGCAATGTGAAGATTCTTTTTCTGATTAATTTGTTTCACAGTAAGACTGGTTGACGGCAACGTAAAAGCCAACCAGCTGACTGGCACTGTACATGTGTGGCATGGAGACAAGGTGAAGTCATGGAAGTCATTGTGTGGCAGGACCTTCAGTGACAATGAAGCTACTTCTATCTGCAATGGTCTTGGCTTCCGCTATTATGCAATCATAAAGGCCGCCCCATTGGTGAATGACTATGAGGTCATCGGCCTACAGTGCTCTGGTAAGGAGGCCAGTGCTGCAAGCTGCCACTACACTTCAGTTCAGTGTAATGATCAAGATGGCCTGGCACGACTAACCTGTTTTAATGATATGGATGACAATCATCAAGATTTAGGTAAGTTCGATAGTTGCACGATTTCATAGCACATTCTTAAAGTGGGTTAAAAACACTACTTTTGTCACTTCTCATTTCAATTTAAATTAGCTTTTTGTTAACCTGCCCATTTATACATTCGCTATATTAATAGTGCAACTTTTGTAAAAAAAAAAAAAAAAAACTCATTATAGGGGGTACAGTTTATTTCTGTAAGTTCTAGCTGAAATGTTTCATATCTGTCGTGGTTGATTTTTCAGGTTTCACGTGGTCTATTCAGAAAGGGTACTATGGTGAAGTTCATGTTGCACACAGTCATATCAAAGGTGTTGTGTGTGAGGAGGGCTGGGGAGATAAAGAAGCTGCCACCCTTTGCAGGCAGTTTGGCTTTGCAGGTGGACGCTCTTTGGGTACGACTATGCTTCTCAATGAACAAGAATTGCTTGTTATTTCCAATGTCAGCTGCCCCCAGGGTGCCTCCGACATGAGTCAGTGTACATATAGCACTGACGTGTCACCGCAATGTCGCAATACTTTGACAGCTGCTGGAGTGCTGTGCGACAAGACCGACAGTAAGCAGTTTTGATTTTGAATGAATAAAAAAGCGACATCTAAACACGCACTTATAAACGTGACTATGATTTTCCATTGTCCATGTCATAATCAATATTGATACATTGACATAGCAAGATTAAAATGCATATTTGTAAAACGTCATAATTATTGAAATTTAATTTTGCAGATGGCATTGAGTTCCGGTTGTCAGGGTCGAGCATATATGAAGGTGTAGTGGAGGTCAGCTATGATGGCGTATGGGGCAGAGTATGTACACCTCCTGGTCAAAAGATGATGCTGATGTGTTGTGCAGACAGCTCGGCTTTAAAGGTGGTGACGTCAGCAATGGTGGCTATAGTGTCAGCTCAGGCCCCATATACCTGGACAACGTGCAGTGTGGACCACACCATAGATCACTGCTGGCCTGTCCCAACGATGGTTGGGGGAGCTATAAGTGTGTCGGTGGCTATGCCAGGGTGAAATGCGTTCCCAAAGGTGAATTGATTTGCTGCTGACCAATAACTGGCTACTAAAAATTATTTCAGGAATAACCAATCCATTAGGCAAGAATCTGTTTCATATATAAGTAAAGTGCAGAGTTACAAGCAATTTTTGTACAGGTTAAGTTCAGTTTAGGTGTAGAGCTGAGTGTTCAGATGCTACCACAATTTTGAAAAGTCCTCTAGATAGAATTGGGCTAGAATTTCTTTCTTAATTTTTCAATGAAATGTCCACTTCTGTCATACAGTGACCCTAAGCAGCATGAACTTTGGAGTTGTGCAAGTATGGAAAGGTGACGCCTACTCATTAAAGTGTTCACATGGCTTTGATGATGAAGCAGCAAATAATCTTTGTTCATCTCTTGGCTACTCCCATGGAAAATCTCTCTGTTGTGATGCCTTTGGTAAAATTCCCTTCAGTTTGACAGCTGAAGAAGTCCAGTGTGCTGGACATATAGGGGAGGCATTTGATAAATGCAAGATTAGAGCATCTGAATATTCACAGTGCCTAAATGATTTCGGTTATGCATCTGCAGTCTGCTCTACAGTCCAATCTGGCGATGGTAAGAATATGATTCTGATTGACTGATTTCTATTTACGCAAGCTGTAACATAAAATAACAGATAAACAGGTCATGGTGCTTTTCTTTCAATAGAAGCTGGTCGTTTAATATTTCATCTTGCTTAGTAATAGAAAATATCAGAATCATGTCATTTTTATAACCTTTCTTACCTTTAGTCCTTTAATTAATTGTAGCTATAAATGTAACTGTTGTTAATTAGCTGGCATGCGATTATTTTCAGCATACCGCATAAAGCTAAGCTTAGGCCAGATGGGTCAGATCATGATCACCCACTTCAATCATGAAGGCTTCATCTGCTCTGAAGGGTTTGATAACAATGCAGCAAGCGTAGTCTGTCAAGAAGCGGGTTATAAGGCAGGCTTTGCTTATATCTACAACAATCCAAGGTAAACATTTGCTCAAAACCTAGGCAGATTAGCATATATTCACTCGAAATTTCTATTCATAAGTTTGAAAGAGGAGCATGCTACTGTTCTTTTCTCCGGGAGCTTCACAGGTATATAACAACAATGTACTTACAGTACTGACAATAACCACCAATCCTATACTATTCTGCAGGAACACACCAATCCAAGATATTCGCTGGCTGGGCAACCTGAACTGTTCAGGATCAGAAAGACGTCTGAAAGATTGTGGCAACGCGAGGTGGGGACAACTTGGCACCTGTCATACCAGCAGAGATGCTGCAGCTATGTGCTTTAAATCTGCAGGTAAATTATGATTATTATGATTTTGATGGTTGTGGCAGTGGAAACAAATAAAATATTTGTTATAAGAGTATTCTCTTCATGTGTTAAGCTAAACTGACTCTTTCTCTGAAAGGTTACATTTGATTTTCCATCACAGAAATGGCCAGGGTTGCATGGAGATTAGTAGAGGGGCCTACACGCAAAGAAGGGAGAGTGGAAGTCTTGATAAATGGAACTTGGGGGACAGTCTGTGGCTTGTCAGTGACTGACCGTGAGGCTGCTGTCATCTGTCAGCAAATGGGCTACCCATCTGGAACTGTGAACAACATTGGGAAGTAAGTTAAATGCATACACTTTTTGCATACCGATCAAGTCTCTACAGCAGCTAAAAGATTTTATAATTTCTTAGCAATATACTGTCACAGCAGAATGGTAGCCGTCTGTTTCTTAGTTAAGTTGAGGTGACCAACACCACTGGCCTGCATAGTCAGTTGCAATCTTGCTTTGTTTGTTGCCTCACTGCTTTTTTCCATGGTTTCATAAGCAATGACTTTCACAGGCATGGGGCTGGAATAGGCCCAGTGTGGATCAGTAACATCTCTTGCACAGGAGCTGAAAACAGTCCATTCAAATGTCCCATGAACCATCTGGGCAAAGCAGATAGCGAATGTGCATCCCATAACTACGACTTGTCAATCAAATGCGACGATGCAGGTAATTTAACAAGGAAGTCGCCTTGTGGAAAGAGATGTATTGTTGTGAATTGCAAATCTTTGTAATAAAGCATGTGTCTGTGTATCAAGCCCTTTTTTGTGCCAGTTGATAATACACCTTGATTATAATGGAACTATTTATTAGTGTACTTGAGATACATAAATGTATAAAAGTTTGCATAAATGAGATGAAGTACTTAGGAGATGGCCATATGTTGATAGATTAGACTATCAATATAATCCAACTGCCAGGACTTTTCCTCCAATTTGGTGTACTTAAGGATGAGTACAGCTGAGTAGCTAGACCACTGGCACCCAAACCTGAAGGTGCACAGGTACCAGTCATCCCAGTCATCCTAACTCCATAGATAGCTGGAAAAGTAAGCCAGCAAAAGAAAGAAGAAAAGCACCTCTTTACAAAGAGCTGGCCCTGAGACTAATATAATCTAATAACACCTTCTCCATATTGACTGCAAAGATATTGATTGACAAGACACATTATGCATGCAGTACAGAGAAAATGTATAATTCTGTACAATTTTAGCAAAGTGGTTTCTTGTTCACAGTGCGTCTTGCGGGTACCAGCAAAGACTATGGCCGAGTGGAGGTGTTGTCGCCCGCCACAAAGCTTTGGCTGCCTGTCTGTCAGGACAACTTCTCCCCCTTCACAGCCAATCTGATTTGCCGTGAACTTGGATATGACCAAGGTCACCACCAATGCTGCTCAGCCTTTGGACCAGTGAGCTCTACAAACTTTACCTTGGTTGAGTGCACAGGCCAGGAATCTGACCTCAGCCATTGTAGACTAAAAACAGAGGCCAGCTGCTTCTCTGGTGAATACATTTCATTGGCCTGCACTTCAGCTGGCAGAGATGACGGTGAGTAGAATTATGGGATGTCCAGTTAAAATTTTCAGTATTTTTGTATCTAGTAATGTTGTGTGCATACAAGATGTCAAAACCCTTGGCAGCAGATTCAAGATTATAACTTATTAGTCCAGTTGCGCTATTTTATCTTATTTTGTTTAACAGGTCTAAAGGCTCAGCTACAAGGATTTGCTGGTATGGCCATGGCATATCGTTACCTTATGCCGGGTGCGATCTGTGCTGATGGCTTTACTACTAAGGAAGCTACAGTGTTCTGCATGGAACTGGGTTACGAAGCTGCTTACGTGCTGCCTCCTCTTGCTGTCACCTCCAGCATGCCCATTGTTCTCGGTGCCCTCCGGTGCACAGGAGAGGAAAGATTACTGAAAAATTGCATCTATCCTCCTTTTGAAGTCTCGATCAAAAACTGCACAAGCAGGACAGCAGCAAATGTGTTATGCAGCAAAACGAAAGGTGATCGTTCGCATAAAAATTCTGAATTTCATTGCTTGATTTTATATTCTGTTTAAATAATAGAAGATCATGATGCTAATACAAGGAAGGAGCACTAGTTTAAAATGCAAATATCATTTGATTCCCAAAGCTGTTTAAAGACCAGGGAAAATGTGCAAGATGTTAATTTGCCAGCCTTTTTCTTTTTCCTTTAGCACCAATCAAGTATCGTCTGAATCCAGGAGACTTCAACCGAGGACGAGCGGAAATTTTTGTGGATGGCAATTGGGGCCTTATCTCCTTTAGTGCCAATAACCTTCTTAACGCTCACATCTTTTGTAGAGAGATGGGATTCACAAGTGGTAGAGTTATCCGAGGAAGGTAAGCCTTGCAAGACTTTAGGCGCCTTCTTTTGTCATAATCTTTTTCGCTTATAAAACTAGGTTTAATTAAAAGTCAGGCATCATGTGATTCAAGGCTGTTGTTTCATTCTGCATATAGGTATTCAAATCTCAGTCAGGCCAGCATTGTTGTGACACCTGCCTGTAGTGGTCAGGAAAAGTCGTTCCTTGAATGTCCTGCTGACTGGAACCCTAAGCAACCCTCTTCTGCCTTGTTTATGGAGTGCACACGTGGAGGTGAGATTTTAGCTCCTCATACACAGGCGTTTTCTTGGTAGTTGGGGGTTAGGGGTGTAACGGGATGAAACTTCCCAGAAGAAATAAACGTTTCGGTATAGTCTGCGCATGTTACTGATAGTGAATGAAATTGTAAAACGCATGTTGATGCCTAATGATAACTCATGTTACATGCTAGAGCTACTTGACAATTGGAAAGTAAACTAAGAATTTGGAATTCCATCTGAAATATGGTTTTATTGCTGAATCTGGGTAATAAGGGCACCACATCAAATACTTTCCACTTGGCTCTTGCTAGAAATAAAATAACATTGTAAAAGCAAAATTATACAAGCATATTTTGAAAATATCAGCGTACTATTCGAAGGCACAACAGCGAAACCAAACGTCTCGTCATGAAGCGAAGAGAAATAAAGCCTATCGGTCACGTGAACCTTAGATTGGCAGTTTACTTGAAATAAAAGTAAAGGACGAAACATTACAGGACATACGAAATAAAATAACATTGCAAAAGCAAAATTATGCAACTCACAATATGCTTTGAACTGGTTTTGATAAATAAACCTAAGAAAATGTTTACTATTCCATCGGAAGTTTGAACCAAGACGTTTAGTACTGCTAGGAAGTTTCATCCTGTTACAAGGGAAAGGTGTGACAAGGTGGAAGAGCTTCCCGTAGGCATGTCTAGATTGAAATAACTATATAGCAATGAAGATTATCAGGCACATGAGAATGGAGTGAGGACAAAGGTCATCAAGAGATGATGTTGGTAAAGTATGTGGCTTACATGTAAATGTAACGCTAGTTAAAAAGTTGTCAACAACGCAACTATTATGACAAAGATGCCATTATGATGTAGAAAAGAAATGCATAAGCCATTCTGTTTTATTTATTGTTACAGTGAGACTGCAGCGAGGTCTGACTCCAGCAGATGGCGCTCTGTATGCTAAACCATTGAATGCCAACTGGGGAGCAGTGTGTGGTAAAGGCTTCACCCAAGCAAGTGTAGGTAAGCCGTTCACAGGTTATGAGAACAGTTGTACAATGAACATGGATGCCTATATCATGATTGATGTGCAGCACATTCAGCTAACGTCTACATGGGAAAATGCAATTATTATTTTGTAATTGTGAAAATGATTGGATGGGGAACACACGGTGATCATTTATATTCTGTAATTATGATGCTTTTTTAATCGTCTACAAAGTCTTCTATGAGATTTTTTTATGTAATAAATAGATGTGGCCTGCAGTGAGATGGGCTACGAGCATGGCATTGCAACCTGCTGCCAGGCTTATGGCCAAAACAGCGACAGCATCAGCATGAGTAAGGTGAGCTGCTCTGGGACTGAATCAAGGTTACTGGACTGTCCACTCTCCACAACGCACGACGAAAGGATGAGCTGTGATTTGCAGGACTATGCATCAGTTGCTTGCTACAATGGACAGAGACCCAAGGGTAAATAACCAATGCGTAACCATTGATATTGTGTGCATGCTTGTCTCAAGAAGTTTCCGTTTCTGAAATGGTAAATGCAGCTTCATTGATGTTCTTCCTATCCTGAATTTCTTTACAGACTACAAACTCAAGTTAAGTGGAGAGCGAGGTGGTGAGGTAAAGGTCACCTATCTTGGAATTGAGGGTCGAATCTGCAGTGATTCATGGGATAACAGCGACGCCCTTGTGACATGCAGGGAGCTTGGCTTCAGCAGAGGTGAAGCTTACACGCACTTGAAAGATCCCTACCTCGATGGCAACAAAACTGGACCCTATTGGTCCTCTGAATTTAAGTGTACTGGAAATGAGATACGCTTAGGAGACTGCAGCCACATCGGGTGGGGCAACGTGACGAGCTGCCCGAGTAAACACTTCGCTGGTGCACGTTGCAATGGTTGTCAAGGTAAATCTCCTATTCACATGTCTCAGTTATTACATGATTTAAAATGCTTACATACTCCGATGCTGGCCAGGTTTGGGTATACAGCTATAAATGTGAGGGCAAGGAACTTGGATTACATAGATTAAGCTGTAGATGTGTGTGCTAATGCTAGTTGTGGAAGGAATTTTAGAAGAAGGTGTAAGGCATAAATGTCAAACATTGTATATGTGACGAAATATGATGGTTATTTTTTTCTTTCCTTTTATGGCCCATCCAATACATCTACTTGATAATTTAACTAATTCTACTTCGGTTTATTTGCAGTCTAGATTCAGAGAAAATGTGTATAATTCTGTATAATTTTAGCAAAATGCTTTCTTGTTCACAGTGCGTCTGGTGGGTACCAGCAAGGACTATGGTCGAGTGGAGGTGTTGTCGCCCGCCACAAAGCTTTGGCTTCCTGTCTGTCAGGACAGCTTAACCTCCTTCACAGCCAATCTGATTTGCCGTGAACTTGGATATGACCAAGGTCACCACCAATGCTGCTCAGCCTTTGGACCAGTGAGCTCTACAAACTTTAGCTTGGTTGAGTGCACAGGCCAGGAATCTGACCTCAGCCATTGTAGACTAAAAACAGAGGCCAGCTGCTTCTCTGGTGAATACATTTCATTGGCCTGCTCTTCAGCTGGCAGAGATGAAGGTGAGTAGAATTATGGGATCTAGTATTTATAAGGTTAAACAGTATTAGCTTATCCGTGGTCAAAATTTTCAGTATTTTTGTATCTTGTGTGCATACAAGATGTCAAAACCCTTGGCAGCAGATTCAAGATTATAACTTATTAGTCCAGTTGCGCTATTTTATCTTATTTTGTTTAACAGGTCTGAAAGCTCAGCTACAAGGATTTGCTGGTATGGCCATGGCATATCGTTACCTTATGCCGGGTGCGATCTGTGCTGATGGCTTTACTACTAAGGAAGCTACAGTGTTCTGCATGGAACTGGGTTACGAAGCTGCTTACGTGCTGCCTCCTCTTGCTGTCACCTCCAGCATGCCCATTGTTCTCGGTGCCCTCCGGTGCACCGGAGAGGAAAGATTACTGAAAAATTGCAGCTATCCTCCTTTTGAAGTCTCGATCAAAAACTGCACAAGCAGGACAGCAGCAAATGTGTTATGCAGCAAAACGAAAGGTGGTCCTTCGCATAAAAATTCTGAATTTCATTGCTTAATTTTATATTCAATATAAATAAAAGAAGATCATGATGCTAATACAAGGAAGGAGCACTAGTTTAAAATGCAAATATCATTTGATTAGCAAAGCTGTTTATGTAACTAAAAACCAGGTAAAATGTGCAAGATGCTAATTTACTAGCCTTTTTCTTTTTCCTTTAGCACCAATCAAGTATCGTCTGAATCCAGGAGACTTCAACCGAGGACGAGCTGAAATTTTTGTGGATGGCAATTGGGGCCTTATCTCCTTTAGTGCCAATAACCTTCTTAACGCTCACATCCTTTGTAGAGAGATGGGATTCACAAGTGGTAGAGTTATCCGAGGAAGGTAAGCCTTGCGAGACTGTAGGCGACTTCTTTTGTCAATCTTTTTCGCTTATAAAACTAGGTTTAATTAAAAGTCAGGCATCATATGATTCAAGGCTGTTGTTTCATTCTGCATGCAGGTCTTCAAATCTCCGTCAGGCCAGCATTGTTGTGACACCTGCCTGTAGTGGTCAGGAAAAGTCGTTCCTTGAATGTCCTGCTGACTGGAACCCTAAACAACCCTCTTCTGCCTTGTTTATGGAGTGCACACGTGGAGGTGAGATTTTAGCTCCTCATACACAGGCGTTTTCTTGGTAGTGGGAGGTTAGGGGAAGGTTGACAGTGTGGAAGAGCAGGTCTAGCTAGATTCAAATAACTATAACATAGAAACAAGTGCAGTAACCATTTTCCTTTTAAGCATTGACATCAGCAGCGTTCAAGAGTTTGTTCGTGTTGTTAAATATGAATGCTAGCTTCCCTTCATTTTTGTACAGTTTTTGCCATTCATGTTGCCTGTGTGCATGTACATGGTTATTTTTTTGACCAAACATTAATTAACGTGATTAGTGACTGGTCATTATTTTAGTGCAGTGTGTTTAGTGCAGTGTGTTCTAAGAGGTTCTAATGCTGGTAAACATTGCATCAAGCAAACCTAGACATTTATAGGATATGAGAGAGAGAGAAAGAGAAGTGGGAAGAGAGAACATACATGGCAGCTTCATTGTGCACCATCACTGAACCTGTAAACATTAGTAGGCACATGAGAATGAAGTGAGGACAAAGGTCATCAAGAGATGCTGTTGCTTAAGTGTGACTTACATGTAAATATAACCATAGTTAAAAAGTTGTCAACAAAGTCACTCTTATTACAAAGACGACATTATGATGTAGAAAAGAAATGCATAAGCTATTCCGTTTTATTTTTTGTTACAGTGGGACTGCAGCGAGGTTTAACTCCAGCAGATGGCGCTCTGTATGCTAAACCATTGAATGCCAACTGGGGAGCAGTGTGTGGTAAAGGCTTCACCCAAGCAAGTGCAGGTAAGCCGTTCACAGGTTATGAGAACAGTTGTACAATGAACAGGATGCCTATATCATGGTTGATGTGCAGCACATTCAGCTAACGTCTACATGGGAAAATACAATTATTATTTTGTAATTGTGAAAATGATTGGATGAGGAACACACGGTGTGCATTTATATTTTGTAATTATGATGCTTTTTTTCATCAATTCTCTCCAAGATCTTGTATGAGGTTATATTTGTTAAAAATAGATGTGGCCTGCAGTGAGATGGGCTACGAGCATGGCATTGCAACCTGCTGCCAGGCTTATGGTCAAAACAGCGACAGCATCAGCATGAGTAAGGTGAGCTGCTCTGGGACTGAGTCAAGGTTACTGGACTGTCCACTCTCCACAGCGCACGACGAAAGGATGAGATGTGATTTGCAGGACTATGCATCAGTTGCTTGCTACAATGGACAGAGACCCAAGGGTAAGTAACCAATGCGTAACTATTCCGTGTCTCTGTGTGCATGCTTGTCTCAAGAAGTTTCCGTTTCTGAAATGGTAAATGCAGCTTCATTGATGTTCTCCTATCCTGCATTTCTTTACAGACTACAAACTCAAGTTAAGTGGAGAGCGAGGTGGTGAGGTAAAGGTCACCTATCTTGGAATTGAGGGTCGAATCTGCAGTGATTCGTGGGATAACAGCGACGCCCTTGTGACATGCAGGGAGCTTGGCTTCAGCAAAGGTGAAGCTTACACGCACTTGAAAGATCCCTACCTCGATGGCGACAAAACTGGACCCTATTGGTCCTCTGAATTTAACTGCACTGGAAATGAGATACGCTTAGGAGACTGCAGCCACATCGGGTGGGGCAATGTGACGAGCTGCACGAGTAAACACTTCGCCGGTGCACTTTGCTATGATGATCAAGGTAATTCTCTTATTCACATCTCTCAGTTATTTCATTTTTTAAAATGCTTACATACTCCGATGCTGGCCAGGTTTGGGTTAACTGCTATAAATGTGAGGGCAAGGAACTTGGATTACATAGATTAAGCTGTAGATGTGTGTGCTAATGCTAGTTGTAGAAGCAAATTTAGAACGTCTAAGGCATAAATGTCAAACATTGCATATGGGATGAAATATGATAGTTGTGTTTTTCTTTCTTTTTATGGCCCATCCAATACATCTATTTAATAATGTAACTACATGTAATTCTACATCCGTTTATTTGCAGTCTATGAAAAATTAAAAGCTGTAATGCAACCCCTAAAAAACATAACATGTCTTCTTCCAGGATTTTCATTCAAGCTTGGCCAAGGTGATATATATTATGGGCTGGTAAATATCTCTGTGAATGGAGTGTGGGGTACACTTTGTGACCCCAACTGGAATCATGCAAGTGCTGCAGTGCTGTGTCGCATGATAGGCTACTCAGATGGCGAGCTGTGGTATGCAAAAAATCAACCAACTAATCAAACATCAGAACCCCTCTGGGGCTCAAAGCTTCAGTGTCAAGGGAATGAGAAAAAGCTGGAAGATTGCACTTCTGTGGGCTGGGTTCCAGCATCTCAAGTATGTTCTTCGTTTTCCTACCTTGCTACAGCCTACTGCTATGGAAGAGGTAAGTTACATGAGAATAATTCCATGATTACAGCGAACGATGAAAAAAATTAGAAATTTAATAAATTTCACAATTTTATAAAATTGTAGCTATCTATGAAGATTTTTATTTCAAAGACTCAGGGTCAAGAAGATTTCTTACATTTTCTGATTACTACCCATATATTCTTGCCTCAGTGTTTGTTGATCATTGTGTCTACAGTGCGTCTGAACAGACCTCATGGTTCCAGTGAAGGTGGACTTCTGGTTTATCAAGGAAATAAGTGGACGGGAGTATGTGATAGCCAGTTCAGCAATGTAGAAGCCACAGTTGCATGCCGCAGCTTAATGCAAGGATTCAACGATGGTGTTGTTATTCCTGTGAGTGTTGCAAGCATTATCAACATAAAGTGCAATAGTGCTCATATACCAGGATTTTTGTTTGGAGGTCACTGCAGGCTAAATTTGCTGAGTTTTTGTGCTTTTAAAATTTAATAATTTTCTAACTGCAATTAACAGTGAGTAAAACGATAAGTCAAGCAAATAAATACATGACTGCTTTTGCAGGGCTCATCATTTGGAGATCCTAGGGACAGATATCTCCATGTCAATTAAATGCCAGGGTGATGAAAAGGACATAAGCAAGTGCCACATCTCAATGGGTTCATGTCCAAGTCAGCAATACATGTCTGTCTCCTGTAGCACAACTCCTAATGATATTGGTAAGCATATCATCTGACATTTACTGATCGTTACTTAAGATTTTCTTACTGATTTAGACACTTTGCACATGTGTCTACCACAAAGACTCACAACCCACAGCAAATGCTAAAGCTGTCACATCTTCAGTATCAGTCACCCTTACCACACAAGTTTTTTTCATTTCAGATGACACTTCTTCAACCCATTCAAGCAATACACCAGTAGATGGCGGGATTACAGAAGCCCAAGCTCAGAGCACGGTCAATGCTGCTGCCATTGCTGTTCCAATCATTGTGATCCTGTTGGTGGCATCTGTTTCCGTTGTGGTTATGTACAAGTTCCACCAGCGCCGAAAAGCTATACCCCATCAGCGCTTTGACATGGGAGTTGTTGAAGGTAGTCCCTATACTCTGTCCGACACAAGCCAGTACATGACTGGAGCATCTGAGATCACCCTTGGCAGTGATGGTAGTGCCCATTACACAAACCAAAGCAATGGACAAACTCAAAGTAATGGGGACGATGGCTATGCAAACCCCTGCTTTAATGTGGTAGAGCAAGCTGATAGCAGTAAGCAAATGGACAAAAATGGAGTATATTAAATTTCCGTAACAGGAAATGCTGGGTGTGAACTGTTGACATGTTGTAATGGCTGTCAGCACAATGTTGATTGCCTTGTCTACTCAAAAATAAGCATGTGATATGATAGGTAAAGAAATCCACAAACACACAGTTATCTGTAAAAATTAAGATTAATAGAATGAGCATAAAGGATTCTTGTAGGTTTTTTTTTTGTGCTTTGTATTTAAATTATATCAGTTTGATCAGTAGACAAATACACACATCACTTTGTCACTGATTAGTTTAGTGTTTAGGTTAGGCGTCACATGCTGACACACACTATGAGACAGGAAAAAGTAGTGTTTATTTAGTACATACAGTACAAGCATAATTCAAACCCTCTGCATAAATGTATGAAAGTGTGAGTTGAGTTGTGTACAGTTTTCTAGGTGTCTTTCAAATTTGGACCTCATACAATAGGTATATATGCTTCTGGAATGTACATGTTCTGTGTGTGGAAGGGGGGACAGGGAGGCCATCAATTGACGCCAATCCTTTATCAATAGTGTTAAGGTAGTATCTTAACAAATGTACGAAAAATCTATTGCAGCATGTTGCATACAAACATGATGTTGGCTACAATAAAACATCATTTGCAGGCTACCACAAAATGTAAAGCATCAAGAGAAGTAAAATGATTTTTTCAGGATATATTTTTTACTGAATGCTGTACTATTGATAAATACATTGAATAAATTGTTGGAAAAATAATATTGGTTTTTTTACAAGTGCTTAGAAAAAATGTCAGCTTTTCATTATTTGAATGTGCATACATACACCCTCATGCATCTATACTCAAAATACATTTACATCTGTCATCTGTTCTTTTCTGTTACATGCATTCAAATACACATTCATAGTGTTCAAAAATTGTTGAACTCGGCGCCATAACAAGTTTCATAGCTGGCTGTTAGAAATAGGTAGTCAGGGGTTATTGCCCTTACCAGTGTGAGAGTGTGCTTGCTGCGTCGATCGTGGTTTCGCGTCAGAACTCGACGTCATATTATGACGCAATTTTAGATTGTACGTAGAGAGAAAAGATTTTGGAAGAGGGCAGACGGCTGAGAGAAGGGACTAGAGGCGGACGCAGTGTGCGGAGTTTTCGCTTTTGAACTTATGTATTGTTCCCAAAAGAATATATTCGTGGTCGTCAGCCAGGTGTCTGCCGAGACAGCATCTACCATTATAAGAACTGGAACTTGTGAGTTGTTCCCTAAAGAGTTTATTCGTGGACATCAGCCAGGTGTTGCCGAAACTGCACTTTTAATTTCTGTACCGGGAAAGGGAGGATTATACCAGGAAGTCTTTTTTTTTCTCAGACGATTACTCCAGGCAGTGCGGTGGTGTGAGTAACTAGGAATTTAGAGAACTATTCAAAAAACAATCGTCCAATTTTATTTAAATGCCGCCGCGTTAAAGACATTCAGACTGCATATAATTCGCAGTAATGTGTGTGTTTAATGTTTATTGTTGAATTATAAAAACTTCGTTGCCCACGTCAAATCTACGTGATATATGAGCGAAAGAACACGTATGTACAAGTGAGTTCGAGTGGTGTGAAATCGTGAATTGAACGCGTCCCTGACACTGGCAAAGATTAAAACGGAGGCTTCGCTTAGCGCGGACTGTCTAGGTCGCTGACGTCACGCTTCCGAAAGCTTCGAAGTTTTTCCCTTAAGTGAGACGTTTACAAAACAAAATCAGCGGGCGGCCCTGCTGGTCTCTATGGCTGAACTGAGATCCTTATGAGCCGTCAGGGAGTGAGACTCGCCCCAACGTCAAAAAAACCAATTCAATGCCTGCATATTTCCGTAAGAAATAAAATATTCAGACGAAGGCTTCCATTTTAGTGGTTGGGACTTGAAAAAAGAATTTATAAAGAATTCTTATTAAACTATGTGTCAGTTGGTTGGTCAATCGGTTTGTATATATATATATATGCAGGAACCTAGAGATAATTTCACATAACGTAGAACTCTAGGAACTTCGGTCAACCCTTCGAACAGGTGTTACTCGAAACGAAATCTGAATTTGAAGCCTCTTGGCTATCTTGGACCATAATGCATCCTTGTGGGTGCACGGTAAAGTAGTGGTTAAAAACACTTACTTGTCACCACTGCAGTGAGAGGCCCTGAGTTCATAATTCGTCTTGGGCAATCTCTGTGTGTAACACTTATTCACAGGGCTGATTGTTGGGAGTCTGGAACTCTAGTTTCCGGCCCCCATTTTTTTTTCTCTCCCCTAACAGTCCGAAAACACTTACAGAAATAAGCACTGTCCCGTCAAGCAACTTGGCAAGTCACTAGGTCAAGCATAGCGATTGCATTCTCAATTAACCAATCCTTAGTGCTATCTGAATGACCTGATAGTCTAAATTAGTTGTAGGGAAAAATTAAGTTTAAGAGCCCTATGTGTCTGAACGCACAGAAAACCAGACATAGTTATGACATAAGATCATCTCGTGTTCACTGTCTTTAACAAGGATACGAGAAATATGGATAACATCGATGTAACTTTGTGATTAAGAAAGATCGATTTATGACTTTATTTTTTTAAGAAAGGTGATTGGTGCGACCTCGATCTTTTAAGTGCTCTAAACATTATCATTCTTCGGCCCCGATGTTTACGGTCGACACCAGCAATCAGCTCAGATCAAAGAAGCCCCGTGGAGTCATGTTATCTCCTTTTGTTTAAAGTCTCATCACAACAGGATTGAAGATCAAAGGTCCAGTGTTCGATTCCCGGGTTTGGGAACAGCAGCATCGATCGCTCAGAAAGTGGGCTGCAAGGCCATCTTCAGTCAGTCCAGACCTGTTTTTTCTGCTACGCCGAGCCGATGCTGCATGCTGTGAGCCTCTTTGAACAAACAAAACGGCTAACTCGTCCCCTCCCCTCCAAGCCTCCAATGTCCAGCGACACGTGTTCAACTGCCGTGTTTCCCATCGGTTGCATGAGGGTATTGTCGTGCATCAACATAACTTTTGTTTTCCGTGGTTTCCACACAGGATTCAGTGCATAGACCTCCATGCCTAACTAAAGGTATCATACATAAATAATCAATACATAGCCTACTGATCAGCGTCACACACGTTACGTGCTGACATGTTTAGCGTCGAAAACAACCTAAAGGGAAACAAGCCCTGACACAAAGTAGAACTTCATTTATCATCAGTTGTCTCCCATGCAAGTGTTTTATTTCGAAAGTATTACAGGGTACGTCCTTGAAAACAATAACATCTTTAAAACGTATATTTTGCACACACACACACACACGCACGCACTCACGCGCGTATGCGTGCAAGCACAAATCATACGGAACACTATGTTC
Source organism: Pomacea canaliculata (assembly GCF_003073045.1). Lineage (NCBI taxonomy): Eukaryota > Metazoa > Mollusca > Gastropoda > Architaenioglossa > Ampullariidae > Pomacea > Pomacea canaliculata. The sequence goes on along the minus strand of NC_037602.1, from coordinate 13,819,177 downwards.
GGCAAAAAAATGCATGTACGCAGTAAATGATTGTGAGTGCGATAATATTGTGTATCAGTGCGCACATAGAGAAATCCAGTTAAGTTTTAGACTCACTATAGAAATAAAAGCAGTTTTTTACAGGACTTCCAGGCTTGTGACTGTCATGTGTCAGAGACACGAAGGGTAAAGGTCAAACAGTTATAAAATCTACGAGCGTGTCTCCTCCGTTGACCCCAGTCGTCACCATGGTCATTAGAAACCTCTCAGTTGGTCAACGTTCGTGACAGCCACCACATAGCGTTATCCAGTTAGAGGTTAGGGGCAGAGGTGGAGGGGCGGGCAAGAAAATTAATGTATTAATTCGAGATATCAATTTGACATAACAAAATAAAATGTATACAGACTTTAAAATGTCTCTCACTATGAGCGATTCCATCTGCGATTCCGGGCAACCAAACGATTCGGCAAAGCCAGATGTGAATAATTATAGAGAATGAATAATTATAGAGATGTAAATGCCTTTGATAAGTTGACATGACTAACAGGTTTATTGGTTACAGCTCGCCAAGCAGAAATTCTTTTTTCGGGCAAAAACAGACTTTAATTCTTCCGATGATCACGTGTTCTCTTACTTTGTCTGAGCAACAAGTGCAGGATGATGCGTCTGCATTGCTTTGCCCTTTCTTTCTTCTCAAAGAAGAAATGTGCAGTCTTGGCTTTGATTATATTCCTGTTAACATTCTCAATCTTCCCGACAAAAGGAAAGCGATTTGAAACTAGGTCAGCAATTATTATAGTGTTAAAACCCGACATAAATCAGTTTTGCACACACACACACCGCTTGTGTCCTGCTAAAACTTTTCCGACAAGGGGAGGAGACCCAAACACTTGTCATGGTTCATGGACAGGTGAGCAGATTTCTACCTGCTTTGTGACGCAACGCAAGCCGCCGCCTGAACTGACGCGGGGGTTCACTTGACCAGAGACTTGTCTCCCCTGCTCCGGGTGATTTTCTGTGTGGAAGGCCGACATGCGCAGACAGGGAAAGAAGACGGTGCAGTATGTTTTACCCCCTGGCGCTCAGCGAGCTATCCGCTGTCAGAATTCCAGCACGTCAGCAGTCTGCTTCATTGACACCTGCTGGTGCTGCAAGACTGCGTCAAACGAGGGTCGCATGGAGTTGGTGACACTGACTGTTGAACGTCCATCTGTTGTTTACGTCTGTGATGGTGTGTGTGTGTGTAGGTGCGTGTTTTTGTTTGCGTCTGTGTATGTGTGTATGTCTTTTTGTTTGTGTGCAGAAACATGGAGGTTATGTGTGTCTGTGAGTGCACGGAGTCAGGTGTGTTTGAGTCTTGCAGTTACTGTAATATTCATCGTCTAGGATGGTTTGAGTCTGGTATATCGCCGTTAACATCCCACTGTATACAGATTCGATTGATTCTATTTTTGTTTATCGATTTACACACCTGCGTGATTGATATTTGTTTCTTGTTCTTTGCTTGAAGAAAATTATGGGCAGTATGCAAGATTTCTTTTCAGAAGCAACCAATAACACTTCGACATATGAACAGTCGGGGTTTCCCGTACAAAGTTTTTTTGTTTTTTTTTCCCTCTACACAGGACGCATGAAAGGCATTTTAGAAGCATAAGCGATTTGTCGGGGTGGATTCTTGTCAACAATACTCCCTGAACTTTGTAAGAGTGTAAGACTCCTCCCACCCATTCTCGCTCTCTTATATCTGTATCGTCTATGTTGTTGTTGTTGTTGCTGTGGTGCTGGTGGTGCTGCTGCTGCTGCTGGTGCTGGTGATGATCACAGGCTTTTGCTACGAATGACAAGATGGATGCTGGAGTTTAGATGACTTCGGGTATGTATGAATGACTGGAAGTCGACTGGAAGGACGGACGGACGGATAGCACGGGACGACCACAGGGCAACAGGAGTCGGTGCAGGCACTCGGTAGGCCTGGCGGTCGAGGATTTTGGTGTAAGCCGGCATAATGGGCGTTTTGGCTGTCTCGACCGCGATGCAAGCCGGTCTCAGCGCGCTAAAGACACCTCTTGTCCTCTTCTACCTGTCCTAGGGAGGGAGGGTGGCTTAAGCGGATCGTCCCACCCCGCCCTTCCCACATACCTGGTCCAGCATCACGCATGTTTACTACAGATGTGACATTGATCATGTAGAAAAAATGTCATCTACATATACCTACGTAGAGGAAAAATGTCATCTACATAGTAATGGGGAATTTCTTTTTCGGTCCCTTCGTGGTTGATTGTTCATCATCCAGAAGACTTCTGTAAAAGTATGTTTAATTTAATTTTTCTTCTGGATGTATGTTTATCGGTTCACCTTGCTTTGATGGAAAGATGCAATGGGTATGTGTGCTGTGGCTATATAGATGGAAACGTTGACAAGTAAAATCAAAAGAAATTGTCGATGATATCAGTGGAGTATGCTCATATTTATATAAATGCACAGCCAGGGCTTTTTCGTGCGCATGTATTTAGTTGTGTGTCGGAGAGTGTGTGCTAGAAATGTACAAATGTCTAAGTGCCAAAACCAGACGAAGGAGGGCAACTGAACTGGCGAAATGCCTGAAGCAAGAGACTGTTCACAGCTATGTACTTCTCCGCGCCACAGTGTAGTTCATTCTGAAGTACACTCCACTTATCTTCTGTGAAGACACAGTACGTTTCCTCCTCGTTTTTTCTTTGACCAGGCTGGTGAAAGCTCGTTTTCCATATCGTGAATATTTATTGCACAGCCCTTTCATTTGTGGCCGCGGACCACATTTCTTGATCATGCTCGGTGACGTCATCTTGGTGGAATCGCCCTTCAGATAACAGCGACGACTGTCGTCTCCACTTTCCCCCACGGCGTAATCTGAAAGCTTTTGGAGGGAGGGGCGGGTGGTGGGTGACTGTTAAACTAGGGGCAGACGATCGTGCCGCACGGCTCGTGTTAATGTGTGCTTTGTCTCCCCTGTTTCTCCGTCCTCTGCCACTCTCTCCCATTCCTGACCTGCACAAATATTGAGGTCAGGTCACACGCGCCATTTGACCTGCCCTAAAACAGGCTCCTTGCTGGCTTCACAACTCTTCATCCCACGTCAAATTTTCTTTTTTTCTTTCTCGAAGTGAAGGATAATCATCTACCAGACGCTGAGCAGGTCTTCTTCACCATCACTCTTTCCAATTTGCAATCACGTAATCATTGTGATTCTGTTTATTCCTCGCTGAAACATTCGGGTTTTATTTGAGAATTTTGATAAAATTGTTCAAATGCATTTTTTCTTACTTGAGATTACCCTCGGCAGCTAGGCACCATCTGCACGAAAACTGTTATTGTGTCTCGTCTCCAGAAACTCACTATTTCCTTCTCACTATCTCCTTTTCTCTAGCTAGTAGGTAGCGTGTGTCCGTGCTAAGGGCTGGCTAGCGATACCCCGCTATGTCTGGCAGGTAATGAACGGCGGATGACACGGCGCTGTCAGCACAGAGAGAGAGAGCAAACTACGGCAAACTGTTTATTCGTGTTCTTAAGAACTACTTCCTCGTCTTTGTTATTAAAACCAAAGCCATTGACAATATTCTTCATGTCCCCCGATAAACTCTCAGGTCTTCAGCCCGACAGGTGTCGTAGAATTCAAGAGCAGAGACTGATCTACACTTTCTGGATCCTTCTGGCTTCCTTATTGTGTACAGGGGGAAGGGGGATTTCTCATTCCTACTAAGTGTTAATTTAATAATAATAATAATAAACGCAAGATTTATAAAGCGTATACTACACTCGTTACACTTTAGAACAAGAACGTTATTAGGACAACATACGATCGAGGGTCAGAATAGCAAACAACATGAACGATGGAAGGATAAACAACAACACCACTGATGACACTGTAAAAAAACAAATACAAAAAGCACAAAAACCCAAGTAACAAAACTGAGAGTATCGTGATTTTGCAAAAGGAAAACGAGGAGGAAAGTAACAATAAGCACAAAATGTGGGAAGGGTGTGAAAAAAAGACTAGCACATTGTGTGGACTATTGATAAGAGGTTCGTTTTCAGAGGATTCGATGGTAACTGGGTGGCGGATGTGAAAGGGAGAGAGTTCCATTGTTTTGATGAGCAGCAACTAAAATTCCTGTGACCAGATGTTATTCTTCTTTAGGTCACAGGAATAGTGAGGAGACGTTCTCCAGACGAAGTTGTCTGTGTGGGACGTAAGGGAAGTTAAATTCAGAGAAACAGTCAGGGCAGGAGCTGCAAAGAAATTAAAAAAAAAACGCCACATCTTGCCCTCCAGAATATTCCTACTGACAATTAGCAAGGTTGCGACTCCTGCACGTACAATGACCTCTGAGGCTTCTGTTCAAACTCACTATAAAATATGTTTACCAGCAAAGATAAACGTGATTTTTGGTCTCCTTTATCTCATAGTGAGAATGACCACTCTTTTGAACGTCTTCGATTCCTATTCCGGTTTTTTTTTTTTATTATTTTCTTGAAGTCGAGTGCAATATCTTGACAAATACTACAACCTTTTCTTTCACTTCGTCACTACTTTTTTTTTTCTTTCTACTGTACTTTGTCTGCATTCATGTGTAATGAAGGTAATGAGGCCATTGAAATCTATTCAAAACTCCAAACTAGAGACACATACACATCATTATTTCTTATTAAGCACATTTATATTAACCCCTCTGGCACTTCTGAGCAAAAGAATACGTCTAGGTACTACTAAGATGTTTTAATTTATTCTTTCATCCAGTACTTTACGTTCATCAAGACAAAATATACCTAATGAGAGTTACTCTCTGTGTGTGTTTGTGAAATAGTTAAACTTAGACCTATGTGATCAATCAGCAGAGTCTGACAAGCAGACTGAAAGGGTGGTGGGAGCAGTGCATTTCTGCACCTACATCAACAAGCAGCAATCTTCACGACTGACTACAGTTTCAGTATTTTCCAGGGGACAAGCGACACAGGCACTATGGCTTGTTCCAAAACAAATGTCATCACGTGATCACGTCCTTATTATTGTTTATTGCCTTGCGCGCCCATGCCTGTCCTTTCTCAACCACCTACTCCTACATTATGCGATGTTCCATAGTTCCATACAGTTACCCTTCTTTCTCTCATCAAAGTCCTGGGTCACGATTGTTTGGAGGTAGCTGACCCCTCGTAAGAGGATTGATACAACCTGTTGAGGACGGTCACACACAACTACATTAGCTCAATGGCCAGTTTGGCGGCGCCTCGAGTCAACTGGAAGAGAATGACGAAAAGAGAGAGGAGATAGAGGCCATCGACGCTAAAATCGCGATAAATATGAGGAAACTGTATGCGCATGTCTTCCCTTCTACGCAGTAACATTTTTTTCTTACTCTAAGAAAGCCTGTCATGGTCAGCTTGCAGGACAATGATCGAGTGTTACGACTGTTTTACGAGACCAGCCTAACCTGTTGTCTGCCCCACAACTATGACCTCATGTACGCCCCCTTGGGAGGCCAGAGGAGGTGGGGGGGGAGATCGAGTCAGACCTGGGTATAGAGGACAAAGACATGCCTGGGGATCATTGTGGTGGTGAAAGCACTAGATGTACGCCCAGTGAGCGCTTCCCAACGGCAGCGGCGCCAGACTTTGAAGTCATTCACGTGAGCATCATGGCTACCTTTGGGGAAACTAGGTCGCGGCTAACAGACGTAATCCAACTGTTATGACAGGTGACTGGACGGCTTATTCGCCTTTGCCACAAGAAAGAGGGAGAGGAAGATCCAGGCTACTGGCGGGAGAGAGGAGTTTGTTGTCATTGCAGACTGGCTGTCCTTTCCATGCAGTCACCTTCAACTTGTTATTGTTGCGTTTTGACATAAAAGTACATATCGCATTGTAACTATTCTGACCAAATTTTATGTTCTAAACGAGTGAAGGCTTTTTTTTATAAATAAACTATAAACTCAAGAACCATTATCATTACTTACGAATATCGTTACAAACACCTTCATTTGCTGGTGTGTATCAACATTACTCCATATCGATACATTCGTTTCGTTTCGTCAAATAGTTTTAGATCACTATAATTATGTTACTGATTTGTTTACATGTAATTGAGGAACATAAGAGTTCATAAAGTTCACACATCATCTTATTACGCACTCATTATCAGGAGAAAGTTCGTTCAGAAGAGATGTCATTTCACTAAAAGGTTGAGAGAAAGAGAGACAGTGTGCGTAGCAGTTCAAAGAGGGATAATGCGGACATTGAACCCAGTAGCGCACTCCGGGTAGCTCATATCATATCCTACTTCAATATAAGTGGATTTGTTATTATTACTGTTTCCTGTTTTGCTGTTCGTCTTTGTTATATTTCTCCTTTTTTTCTTACAGTACAGCTCCTAATCTATTTATGTCTATTTGTCATATCAACATATGTTGCTTTTAAAAAATAATTTGTCAGGGTTTTTGTGTCAGAAATTATTCAGTGTGATCAGGCTAAACTATTAGACACAGACTTTATACAGACTCTCGCAATAAACACTTTAAAAATGGGCAACACTGAGTGTTGGCGAGACGGAAGAGTTGCACACAGTAAACTAAATATTAAAGTATTTTATTTATTATTACTAAATTTTGAAATATTTTATCTTATTTGTTGTAACTGACAAGAAAGTCAAATGCACACATCATGTATTGTCGTCGTTGGGATCAACAGAAGGATGAATACAGGCCTATATCAGCCTTTGCCCCTTGCTCGCCTTTCTCGCTGACTATCAAAAGAAATCTTCATGCGTAGTTCGGTGCTCACTGACCCAGAAAGTTGAACCCGCCGCCGGCGACTACCTGTGGTCAATGCAAGTGTCCTGAAGCACACCTGTAGGTATACGCCTACCTGGCAGGAAGGTACTGCCACCCGGGCTGAGTATAAAAGCGGCGATCTGGGGGGCGGGCCTGTAGTTGTCTGTGACCTGTGACAGAGGTGAGGCTTGAGCCAGACGGGGGAAAGCGGGAGGATCAGCTATGTGTCCATAAGGCAAGTGAGCGCCACAGCGAGCACAGGTTTACCAGCTTCTTCCTTCAACGACTGTCAGCCTTCATTGTCTGCTGCTTGCGACAGGGTGAAGGTGAGTACTGTCCTGTTGATTGTGATCAGAGCTGTTAATGTTCAGTTCCACGTGAGCCACCTGAAGCCAGAGATTTACGGGGGAATGTCTATAATTTTCGATATCAAAAAGCGAATTGGGGTCCGAGGGACAACTGCAGTGATCAAGCGTAATGACCAAAATAAAAAAACAAAACAAAAAACAAAACAAAATCTGCTTTACGTATCTGTGGATGTACAAAAGTTACTGTGTGTTGTCTGTCGTTGTTTGCAGTGTTTTGGCGGTTTCTCTGCTCATCGTGCGGGTTTTCATCGATATTGTCAGAAGATGACAAAACGTCGCCAGTGGACGTCGCATGGCGTCCTGCTACTCACTACAGTTTGTTTTTTGGTGATGCTCTTGGATTCCACAAAAGCACAGAGAGGTAAGATTTTTATGTTTTCTGTCTTCTACCTGTGTCACGTGGACATATTTGCAAGGAATCCCACAACCAACACAAAAATTAATATGATGCTAGTGTGATTTTAGACCAAACAGGGATTTTGTTTACCGTTTTTATTTAACGTATTGCAAACTTTAGGGATCCATGACATTTCTTGATTTGACATCTACCTCAGTAGTGCTTTCCTCACACGTGACAATTTTCTTCTTGAACATCTTTAAAAGTCGTAACGGCCTTAAAGTAAAGTCTGCAGTCGGCTGTCGATTATTTTTCTGGGTACTTGCACAATTTTGAGCTTTTAAAACTATTTCAGTGAACAATGTAAGCAGCCACTGCAAGTAGATATTTCGAGTGCATGAATTTATAACATGATTTCAAGTAATGTAAACGGTGTAATGCAAACATGGTTCACTCGATCTCAAGGGCCACTAAGCACTGGCTTGTACGCCCCATGAGCCGCTGGGACAGCGACTAGTGTGATGCCTCATGTTTACTGTCCACAACACGTCCAGCCTCCTCCCTCCCAGTCCCAACCCTCGTTACCCCTCTCATCCCTTCGGCTGTGCTTGGGCTTACAAGGCTGCAATACACGCTGCGACATTCTTGCCATCAGAAACTTGCAGCCCTGTGTGCATCATCTTAAATAAATATTCCGAAATAAATATCTTTCTAGTCTATTTTATTCACAAAACTACATTTATTCATTTAGTGCCTCCCCCACTCTCCCAGTAACGTCGCACATTCACAAAAGCAGGTGTTAACAAAGGAGGCCATGTGTACCATTGGAGATGACAGCTTCTTCGTGTAACTCGACCAAACAAAAGCTGTGGTTCTCTTGCCAGAGGCCCATCGTGTCAATACTAAAAGATGTTTAAAGTCTCTAAGGCAGCTGACTGCAAAGATTTACAAACGTGTGTGCGGAATATCAGCATAGATGTCAGCTGCATTATACATGCATTTGTGATGACACCCACAGTTGTACCCATCACTTCCCCTACTCTCATGTGAAGTCGGCTTCTACTGACTCCATGTTTGACTGTGTAGTTTGTTAGCACGTATCCTATCTTAATTTGTTATGTTGCAAACGCCTGTAATGCCTGATAAAAGGTTTCACAAGTTTCTCAGCTCTTCCTCTAAAGAGGCAGCCAGTGAATGCATCAAATATGTTTCACGGGACGTACTTGTGCTCTTAAAGAAACGTCAGCTTGTGATGAGCCCAAACACCACAATTTGCTAAATTTAGCAAACCTGCAAAAAGGACTTTAGCTCGCACTCTTCAGTGAGCCTCCTCCAACATGATGAGAGCGCTTCGACAACACCCACGATCTTTTCGACAAACTATCCTGGCCCGTAGTTTTTTTCTCTTCTCCTTTCAAAAAAAAAAAAATGATTGACTGCTTGGGTTCATCTTCGGGCCAGAGTTGCATGTAGTCCTTGTTCCAGTTTGCGGCATTTTTCTGTTACCATGAAAGGCAATTAGTTGAAGGCTCAAATGTTTATACTTTTAACCATATTGAGTATTTTCTTTTTTGTTTATTTTTGTTTTTCTTCATATCATTCTCTTTCACAATCCATGTGGTGAGATCATCGCCAGAAAGTTGCACTGGAGCACGAGAACAGACAATACAACGCAGTGGCGCAAATGTGTGTGTGTACGTGGACAAAACCTTGTACTGACTTTTGTTGTGGCTTTTTTTTTTTTTCTTCTAGTGAGATTGGAAAAAGGGAATACACTTGATGACAGTACAGACGGTATGGTACACTTTAACTACAAGAAAGACCGGTTTAGTCCAGTTTGTGCCACTGGTTTCGACCAATCCGCTGCAAGTAAGTTGACTTATTTAATTCATCTACTAGTCTTGTCTGTCTTCTGCCCTACTCGCAGTAGTCTTTCTGGTGTATTTCTTTTTAAGGTATTTCTATTACTCCAGTACAATGTGCTTTACACTGTTTTAGAACTCCACATGGTTGCACAAATTTCTTTTAGTTTCTTTTAATTTTCTGTGTGTCTGTGTGTGTTCTATGTTTCACCACATGCATACACGAATGTCCAATCCTTCTTACTGAAAGAGCTTAATATAATATAATTCTTCTTTTCAACAGATGTGGTGTGCAGAGACCTGGGTTACAACAGTGCCTCCATCGTCTGCTGCAACGTGTATGGCACGAATTACCATAAGATCTTTGTGACTGATGTCACGTGCACTGGGAACGAGAGTACCTTCAGTAACTGCTCCTACAATATCGACGGCGACTGCGACATGGACAACTACGCGGCTGTCGCTTGCTACAACAAACAGGATGAAAACAGTAAGTCCCGCAACTTGTGCATGTTACTGGTGACCCTGCGGATAAATTACATGACAATAACACAATTACAGATGTTTATTAGTTAATAAAAAGTCAGTCATCGATGGAAAATATTATTAACGAGGTCGTGGAAGTGCTGTAAACATATTACACAATGATAGTCTGCCGCTTCCTTCCCAAGGAGGAAGTCTAGCGTCAGATCGTGCTGAGGGAGGGAACATAGGGCTTAGGGTAAGATAAGGGTCGTCTGAGGAGGTCAAAGTGTCTGGTCACTGTATTTTGGGGTTAGCTGGACCTAGAGTCATGTCCAGTTGTAACACCCTACCCTCCTCCTAATCACTAACACACACACTGCAGCGTGACGGCTCATAGCCAGGGTCATACTTTGCTACAACTGTAACTGAAACAAGCTTTCATGAACAGCAAAATGTATCACAAATCATGCTAAGATCATGCGGTTGTTTGCAGAGTACCAGATAAGTTTACTTGGAGAGTCATACACGGGTGCTGTGACCGTTAAGTACTACGGACTGGAAGGACACATCTGCAGCGACGAGTGGGACGACGCTGATGCCCAGGTGGCGTGCAGGGAGCTGGGCTTCGCGAATGGCGAGATGTTTAATCGCCTCAGAACTGAAGAACAGCAAAAACCTTTCTGGTCATCGAAATTCAAGTGCACAGGAAGGGAAAGGCGCCTTGGTGACTGCAATCACGCAGGCTGGGGGCACATCACGCAGTGTAAAAGCCAGCACTATGCCGGAGTTCTGTGCTACGACGAACAAGGTAAGATTACATTTTTACCTTTTCTCAAAATACTGGGCTTAATGGGTTTATATATATATATTCCCTCTCTTGGCATTTCTGTAAGAATAAGTACAGGGGTTAGCCTCTCAAGCCTTTAGTCCAATGATTGCCGTATTCCCTACACAGGTCTGTCCTTCGAACTCGGCGATGGCAGCTCGGCTTCTGGCCTTCTCAACATCTCCATCAACGGCAAGTGGGGTGTGGTCTGTGACCACAAGTGGAATGACGCGAGTGCCAGGGTGTTATGTCGCAGTATGGGCTACACGGATGGGCGAACCTGGGACGATGTCGGGACGCAGAATGCAAGCGCCTTGTGGGGAACGGTCTTGGAATGTAAAGGTGATGAGGCTAGTCTGAAAAACTGCGCAAACATGTTCTGGAAAACATCAGAGGTGTGTCTACCTAAACCTCGCCTTGCCAGCGCCCAGTGTACCCATGATGGTAAGTTGGTTTTTTTTTTTAAGTGTCTGGAATACCAAATTCACAAAGAGAGTGTGTAAACAGCAAACAACCAATCAAATAAATAAAAATGTATTGGAAATCGGGTGCGATTGTTGTCAGTTAGACAGGAGTCTATACAGATCATAAAGAAATTGAGAAAACTCACGCAATAGACTTGTCGCTACAGAGGTTGCATTATTTTATATAATTGCTTTATGGAGCTAGCAATTAATAGCATTATCAGTTTATTTGTGTGTGCTTGTGTGTAAGAGTTTCTAGCTAATTAAGGGACATACCCAGCGATCCCACCAAGCTTCTTTTTTTTTTTTTTTTTAATCACATGCTGTAATGTTGACCCAGTACATAGGTTGAAGCAGTTTTTCTAAGTGTCCTTTATTTTCTAGGTTCCTTACACACGCGAGTACAAAACGGCAAGTCAGGAACCAACTACATTTCCGGCCGCCTGGAAGTTTCTCGAAATGGCCTAATATGGGAAACTGTGTGTGCAGACAAGATAGGACGGAACGAAATAAATGCCGCCTGTGCTTCCCTGGGATTCCGATATGGAACGGTCAGTGGGTGTTCTTCTCTTCGAGATTCGCTACATTTCTGACCATCACCTCCTCTTTTTTGTTCTTCTTATTCCTTTTTCTATTTGTCCTAAATATATTTGCTTCGCATAGTGTGTGTGCGTGTGACACATTCATCACAAGTTAATTGAGAAGCTGAATGCATGCTATGCTACAGGGCGTCATAAACCACAGGTTTGGTGCTGGCACCGGCAACATATACAGAGGTCAGTTCGTCTGCGATCAAGATGCCAAGACGCTACAAACGTGTTTGCAGACGACAAGGACTGCCGACTGTGATCGCTTCTCCAGCATCGGCGTCTTTTGCTACAACGATCCTAAGGACGGTAAGTCTTGTCATGAATCGCGCCCTCAGCGACATTTGTGTTGTCATTACCCTGTCTTAACCACGTGATCTGTACTCATTTAAATATATAGTCATCATAGTGCATAGCCTCCAGCTCGTCCAGCTCTTAATGTGCCCCTGTCTTCATTGCAGTCTTTAAGATGAGACTGGAAGGCGGACAGGAGGTGAAGAAAATGAAGGCAGGTCGACTGGAGGTGGCCGTGGGGGATCTGCCCTGGGGCAGTGTGTGCGCAGACTCCTTCGGTGAAATGGAAGCAGAGGCAGCCTGCAGACAGATGGGCTACCAGCATGGTGACGTGAGTAGCTTCATCCGCTCTGTTGCTTTTAAACACTTTACCTAATTGTTTCCTGCTAGTTTAAAATGAAAAGTATAGTCAATGAAAACTATCTGTGTTTGTGTGTGCGTACGTGCTTGCTTTAGCTGCTTCATCAGTTTCTGATAAGAGCAGTTTCACAACAGGTGTACACTGGACCCCTCAAAGGTCAACCTTCGAACATCGTGCTCGCAAACGTCCGTTGTATTACGCCTGAAGGATTTTTCCAGAACTGCAATCAAAGCCTCTTCAGAGATGGCGCCTGTAGACAAAGCAGGCCTGTGGCTGTTCGCTGCATCAACGCTGCAGGTTAGCATTAGATGTGTCTCAGGGAGGATTCTGGAGGGAAGTGGCAGTAACTAGCAAAGACTGTATTCCTCAAGGCGTAATAACCGAGAAGTGTCGAGGGATGTTCGGCATGTTATACATCATGGATTTCTGTAGGAAAACACATTTACTAACCCGAGTTTGTGAAAACCGTGCGTTGACCTGATTAATAGGAAGGGTGAAAATTACCACTTTAATTTTAGATAGGTGGAAAATGGAAACATAAAGTATAGTATGGGAAAATAAAGTATCTGGAACTGTAACGGAGTTTTACAAAAAAAGATGTATTTTCACCCTACTGCTCTTTTTGCACTTGTGTGACACCAATTTGTTTTCTTGCAGTTCGTCTTAAGACATCGTCTGTCGACACATTCAATGCCGGAACAGTGCAGTTGTACACTGAAGGCGAGGGGTGGTATGATGTGTGCCATGACGGGTGGAACAAGATCGATGCCCAGAAGGTCTGCAGTGAACTCGGTTTCACTGACGGAAGAGAGATGTGTTGTAACACGGTAACTATGCTATTAATTCAGATAAATTACATCATATATAAAATATATAATATAAGCAGGGCTTCTGCTTACGCAAAAAATTGCGTACAATACGCATTAAAAGTTCGGAGGACCCCTTCAATTTTCGTCAATGGGGTCTCAGGGGACCCCTTCAAATTTGGGCGAAGAACAGATACAAAATTGGGTAAGTGTAGTGTCTGACGTCGTCTGCTACAAGGTGAGAGTTACTTCCCTTGCACTGAGTTTTTTCCCTTACCGGGAAGAGTTCCAAGATGTTGACAGTGTGGTTAAAATCATCGTCTCAGGAACGGAAAGAAAGTGAGCATCCCAAGTACAGTGAGTCAGGGCCGCCGAGAGCCAGCCCGGGCCCCGGGACAGACGACCTCTCCGGGCCCCTTGTACTTGTAATCGTAAATTATTTTCCCAGTATATAATGTATGTTTACAATTCGAATCTCAATATCTACACTTCATTCAGTAACGAAATATAGACTGCAAACAGTAGGACAAGTGCACTAGGATCTACATCACTACTTGAACATAAAGTTGTTTACATGCGAGTGGTTAGTAAATGAGGAACAAATGATGTTAAAGGATCAGACTTATAGCACCCGCTCCACAGACCCCCCCCCCCCTTTAGTAAGGACTGTTACGTCAGCAGCGATGTCAAAACCTCGACAGATTAGAACAACGGGTAGATGTATCACATCGCCTTTGTGTTCTAAGTGCTGCGCTTTTGTACTAAGCTCACTGACGTGCAAGGAAATGTTCTCTGTGTAAGTGATTTATACTTCCACATGTAAAGAGGAAGAACCGAAGAAGTAAATGCCTAACAAGTCTTCATCGAGTGTCGTTAATAACTCATTAAAAAAAGTGTTTGCTGCGACGAACAGCAGAGCACATCAGTTATCATTTTTATCAACTTACATAACAAACACGCAGCACCTATCGAAAGTCCCTTCCTATATTATTCTTTAGCAAAACCGCACGCGCGCGCGCACACATACACACACAATAACTACACACACGCATGCTGTTACACGTAAACAAATATCTGAACTGAACTGTCGCCTTCAGACTCTTTAAAGCAGAAAATTTTGAAATTCATCCAACTTTTACGAAGCATAAACTCGGTCGACTTCAAACCCCCATCAGTCACTAGCCGTTAAAATACCTGCTCAGTTTTAGAAGACAAAGCAACTGTTTTAAAGACTAGTTAGCTAGTAAGTGTTAATACTTTTAATATTTAAGGAGATTAGAATGTTTTGTAAAAATGACAGAAAAATAGAAATGTTTAGAATATTTTAGCTGAATCGTAATAGTTCATAGAACAAAGTTATACAGTACTAATATTGTCATTTTACCTGCTGACTAAAAACTTTATGAGCTTTTCTCACAAACTTCATTATTGTCAGTCAATTTGAGACGCTAGTCACTCTCATTGACACTGATGTTCTGCTTGTCAAATGCTATTTGCCAATAAACTCGATTTACTATACTGTATGGTAGTGTGCGACATCGCAGTTAGTGGGTGGAACATAGCACGCACACAGGGAGGGTGGAGGCTGGCGATGTGGGGGTAGGGTGGTCGCTGGCCGGGTGACAGCCACGTGACAGAGGGAAGGTGTGAGGGGTCGACTAGCGACAGGATGCAGGTGCGCGGATGTGGATGGATACGCCTAATCAACCATCCAAACAAAGTTATGCAGAGGGCAACCCAGAATCACGAGGTCAGAAGAGTTGGAGGACTTACGGATACATGTATCACCATCTTCAGTGTACCCTGCGCAGCAACATTCTTCCTGCGATAGGCGAGCTCCGTGACCACTTTGTCCGTTGACCTCAGCTCTGTTCTGTAAGCAGCAAATGTTGTTTAACTCGAGATACATGCTACGAAAAAATAGAAAGACGGAGACAAAATGGCGTATCATACGACTACTTCTAAGATGTTAATCTTTTCCTATTCCTTTGGCTAAGGAGCATAGACATATTTTAGTTACAGAAGTCTTACAAAACAAGTGCGAGCATGACAACTGTGAAATTATAGGTCACGAATCACATTCGCATCACAAACGCATACACTCACATTCACACTTACCACCAGACCTTCCTATATGCACCAGGCCCTCACTCAGACCAGCCCTCCCTTTTCGTATACTTGAAGGAAACGAGGTACCACCTAAGCTTCTAATGCCAAAGCGAAGAAAGTGATGAATCAAATTTTTTTCTCAAAGTTTTGCACCAGGCCCTCCCTTTGCACCAGACCCTCCTCTCTGCACCAGACCTCCCATCGAAGTGGAACTTTTTTTTAAGTCTTCTAATGCCAAGCGAAGAAACTGATGAATCAAATTTTTTGTTTTGCACCAGGCCCTCCTGTGCACCAGACCCTCACATCGACCTGGAACTTTTGTTAAAAAAAAGTTTTGCACTAGGCCCTCCCCCGGGTTTGTTTGCTTTTGTTTTGTTTTTTGTTTTTTTGAAAATGGTTAGGGTTAGAGTGTACTGCAATTCACATTAATTCACGCAACTGGCAACGTGCGAGTCGAGGGATCCCACCGCCTAAAGTTGTTTCATTTCTTTTCATCTGCTTTGCAACGATATTTGAAAGGTTTCAACAAAATGCGAAATGAATGAAAAAAATTGTAAAGGTAGGGAACAGCCACGCGAGAATGTGCCTCTCTTTACACTTTCGCTGATGCCACCCCCGACGCGAGAGTCCGGGGCGTTACTGAGAGCCTGACTCGGCAGAAGCTTTCCCTCCGGTTTGATAGACGTTTTCAGACTCTCGACGCGGAGGCCAGCTACCCCTCACTAAACCGTTCACTCGCTAGTAGTGACAGGCGGTGTGTAGAAAGGGCATCGACGTAATTACTGGGAATTCCTCGTTGATAAGAAGAATTTCAAGCCCCCAATCCCTATCACGAAGGACGTTCAAGGGGCTCGCACTGTTTTCAAAGCATGGTCACATCCACCTTGATTCCTTCTAAAGGCAGACAGACCTGTTATTGCTCAATCTCTTGTGGCTAAACGCCACTTCTCCCTCTAAGAAGTTAGCACCGATGCGTGAAGAATCGGTGAACTATTTAACAGGCTAGAGAGTCGCCCGTTATCGGAATTAATCAGACAAATCGCTCCACACCTAGAACGGCCATGCGCCACCACCCACCGAATCAAGAAAAAAGATATCAATCTGTCAATGCTTACAGTGTGCGGACTGGTGTGTGTTTACCGTGTTGAATCAAATTAAGCCGCAGGCTCCACTCCTGGTGGTGACCTTCCGTCAATTCCTTTAAGTTTCAGCTTTGCAACCCTACTTCCCCTGGAACCCGAAAGTTTGGTTTCAGAGTCGATGAAGCGACACTTGCACAACGCTAGTTGGCATCGTTTATGGTCAGAAAATGACAGTATTTAATCGTCTTCGAACCTCTGACTAGCTCTTGACTAATGAAAATATGCTTGGCAAATGCTTTCGCAGTTGTTCGTCTTGCGAAGACGACCCTGCGAAGAGCCGCGCACGCTCAGGCTTCGCGCAGTGACCGTCGCGAGACGGACCGCACGACCATGCCTCAGATGCAACTACGAGCTTTTTTAAGCGCAACGACTTTAATATACGCTATTGGAGCTGAAATTACCACACCGGCTGCTGGCACCAGACTTGCCTCTCAATAGATCCTCGTTAAGGGTTTAAAGTGTACATTTCCAATTGCGGAGCCTCAAAAGAGTTCCGTATTGCTATTTTTCGTCACTACCTCCCTAGCCCGGAGTGGGTAAGTTGCGCGCCTGGTGCCTTCCTTGGATGTGGCTATCCGTTTCTCATGCTCCCTCTCCGGAATCACACCCTGATTCCCCGTTACCCGTTGTCAACATGGTAGGTCTATCACGTACCATCGACAGTTGATAAGGCAGACATTTGAAAGATGCCTCGCCGGCTCGAGGCCATGCGATCGGCACAAAGTTATCCAGAGTCATTAAAAGGGACGGGGCCGAGACCCCGACTGATTTTGAACTAATAAAAGCGCTCTTTCCCGGCTTTGACGGGTCGGAGTTGGTTTGCATGTATTAGCTCTAGAATTGCCACAGTTATCCAAGTAGAAATGGATCATCTAAGGAACCTCGACTGATTTCATGAGCCATTCGCGGTTTCACCGTACGAAGCATGGCTTAATCTTTGAGAACAAGCATATGACTACTGGTAGGATCAACCAGAATGCTGTTGGGTGTACACGTAACCGACTCCCACGAAGCAGTCGCCGCTGGAGCGCGGGTCCTGCGTTCACGGGTGCTTTTCGCTCTTGCAACCGAATCATCGTTCAAATTTTCAACGTGCGGAGCGTTCACCCGATCGACACGGGCGCGCTCTTTCACTCGAGACACAGTCAAGCGTTATTCGCTACGCCGACGCGGCTGGCCGAAAGGAGCACTACGACGAACCCTCTCTCTGCTCAACCAGCCCACGCCTGAGCCGTGGGAAACGCGACAGCGAAAGCCGCGCGAATCGCCAGCGAGCCAACCCGTACCACACCTTCTTCGGTCCGCTTCGAAACTGGCTCGCAGCAGACGGGACGCAGACAACGATCACTTTCGACCGAGGGCGTCGCACGCCGAGCGAGCGCTCAGTTGCCGATGCAAAAATCCACAACTGGGTGAGCATTACATGGCTAATAGTAACTTTGTCTATTGCCATGTTCACTTTCTAGTGCCTTTCGGCACACCTGCTCCCCATATATATAGCGCCGACTTATCACTTCCCTGCCTTGTGCCACGCCTCCCCATACACCAGGCCCTCCGCACCAGACCCTCCGCACCAGACCCTCCGCACCAGACCCTCCGCACCAGACCCTCCGGTTCGGCAAACTTGAAGGAAACGAGGTTCCCCTAAGCTTCTAGTATCAAATTGAAGTTACTAATGACTAGAAGTGAGTTTTCAAAGTTGGGCTCCAGATCCACTTTCCACCAGACCCTCCGCTGGAACGAACATTTTAAAAGTTTGGCACCAGACCCTCCGCACCTGACCCTCCTCTCGAACGTACATTTTTCAAGGTTTTCACCAGAACCTCCGCACCTGACCTGCTAGTAGTAACCTTTCTCTATTGCCATGTTCACTTTCTCGCGCCTTTCGGCACACCTGCTCCCCATATATATAGCGCCGATTTTGCCCTTCCCTGCCTTGTGCCACGCCTCTCCCTGCACCAGGCCCTCCGCACCAGACCCTCCGCACCAGACCCTCCGCAACAGACCCTCCTGTTCGGTAAACTTGAAGGAAACGAGGTTCCCCTAAGCTTCCAGTACCAAAATGAAGTTACTAATAACTAGAAGTGTGTTTTCAATGTGTTGCACCAGACCATCCGCTTTGCACCAGACCCTCCACTCGAACGAACATTTTACAAGTTTGGCACCATGCCCTCCGCACCAGACCCTCCGCACCTGACCCTCCTCTCGAACGTACATTTTCCAAGTTTTGCACCAGACCCTCCTCACCAGACCCTCCCCTCGAACGAACATTTTACAAGTTTGGCACCAGGCCCTCCGCACCAGACCCTCCGCGAGACACAGTCAAGCGTTATTCGATGCGCCGACGCGGCTGGCCGAAAGGAGCCACGACGAACCCCTCTCTGCTCAACCAGCGCGCGCCTGAGCCGTGAGAAACGCGGCAGCGAAAGCCGCGAATCACCACCAAGCCAACCCGTACCAGACCTTCTTCGGTCCGCTTCGAAACCGGCTCGCCAGATGACGGGACGCAGACAACGATCGCTTTCGACCGAGGGCTTCGCACGCCGAGAGAGCGCTCATTTGCAGATGAAAAATACAAAACTGGGTGAGCATTTCATATATAGAAAGCTTTATAGCCACGGTCCCTTTCGCGCACCTTTCAGGACGCCTGCTTCCCATGTATATAGCGCAGACCTTAACCATACCTGCCTTGTGCCACGCCTCCCATTGCACCAGGCCCTCCGGGCACCTGACCCTCCCTAGGCACCAGACCCTCCGGGCACCTGACCCTCCCTAGGCACCAGACCCTCTGGGCACCTGACCCTCCCTAGGCACCAGGCCTCCGGGCACCTGACCCTCCCTTGGCACCAGACCCTCCGGGCACCTGACCCTCCCTAGGCACCAGGCCCTCCGGGCACCTGACCCTAACTCTACCGGCACCAGACCCTCCTATTGAACTGAAACTTCCAAGATGATGGGTGAATTCTCATTTGGTACGGTTATCGGGCTGGGTATTGTTGTGATCGGTTTTTGTTGGTGTACAGAGACACAACGTTGTTCGGAATGCGATCAACCGGCGAAAGGAGAAAGCGTTGCTGCTATGGGCAACATTTGTTCAATTTTTCCCCTATTACTTTCCTTTTTTTTTTAAACCAGGCCCTCACGCACCAGACCCTCCTATTCGCCCAGACCCTCCTCTGCACAGACCTCCTGTATGCACCAGACCCTCCCATAGCACCAGGCCCTCCATTTTAGTATACTTGAAGGAATCGAGGTACCCCTAAATTTCTAATACCAAAGCGAAGTTAATGACGAGTAAAGTTTTTTCAAAGTCTTTGACCAGACCCTCCTATCTGCACCAGACCCTCCCATCGAACTGGAATATTTTCAAAAGTTTTGCACCAGGCCTTCCCCCTGGGTATTTTTGAAGAAAAAAAAAAAGAAAAAAGCGAAGTAGTAAAAGAGAGAAAAGTGGTGTGCCGGTGCACCCGGTAGCTGCATCACCACCTTTCCCCCTTTGTACTGAGGAGGGGGACTCGAGCCCATCGTCGGAGATGCGTCCGTCTGCGAATGCGGACAAATCTCCTGGTCCAAGGCTCAGTCTCAATAGATCGCAGTGAGGTGGCTGCTCTACTAAGTACGACACCCCGACCGAGAACTAGGTCGTCTACGAATGATTTGGCATCTCCACTTCGCATGGGGTGAAAATCGTCCTGGTCCCCGCCGCGCACTGCTCGGCGCGAGCGGCTGATGACCCCTTCCTGTGGCTTCACCACCGCCGCGGCTGTGACACCGCGGCGTGTACCGCAGCGGCACTGAAAGTATCGTTACATATTCGGGCGGGATTCTGACTTAGAGGCGTTCAGTCATAATCCCTCAGATGGTAGCCTCGCACCATTGACTTATCAGCCAAGCACATAAACCTTTCGGGACGCCTGCTCCCCATGTATATAGCGCGGTGTGTAGAAAGGGCATTGACGTAATTACTGGGAATTCCTCGTTGATAAGAAGAATTTCAAGCCCCCAATCCCTATCACAAAGGACGTTCAAGGGGTTCGCACTGTTTTCAAAGCATGGTCACATCCACCTTGATTCCTTCTAAAGGCAGCCAGACCTGTTATTGCTCAATCTCTTGTGGCTAAACGCCACTTCTCCCTCTAAGAAGTTAGCACCGATGCGTGAAGAATCGGTGAACTATTTAACAGGCTAGAGAGTCGCCCGTTATCGAATTAATCAGACAAATCGCTCCACCACCTAAGAACGCCATGCGCCACCACCCACGAATCAAGAAAAAGATATCAATCTGTCAATGCTTACAGTGTGCGGACTGGGTGTTTTACCGTGTTGAATCAAATTAAGCCGCAGGCTCCACTCCTGGTGGTGACCTTCCGTCAATTCCTTTAAGTTTTCAGCTTTGCAACCCTACTTCCCCTGGAACCCGAAAAGTTTGGTTTCAGAGTCGATGAAGCGACACTTGCACAACGCTAGTTGGCATCGTTTATGTCAGAACAATGACAGTATTTAATCGTCTTCGAACCTCTGACTAGTTCTTGCTAATGAAAATATGCTTGGCAAATGCTTTCGCAGTTGTTCGTCTTGCGAAGACGACCCTGCGAAGAGCGCGCACGCTCAGGCTTCGCGCAGTGACCGTCGCGAGACGGACCGCACGACCATGCCTGAGATGCAACTACGAGCTTTTTAAGCGCAACGACTTTAATATACGCTATTGGAGCTGAAATTACCACGGCTGCTGGCACCAGACTTGCCCTCCAATAGATCCTCGTTTAAGGGTTTAAAGTGTACTCATTCCAATTGCGGAGCCTCAAAAGAGTTCCGTATTGCTATTTTTCGTCACTACTCCCCTAGCCGGGAGTGGGTAAGTTGCGCGCCTGGTGCCTTCCTTGGATGTGGTATCCGTTTCTCATGCTCCCTCTCCCCGAATCACACCCTGATTCCCCGTTACCCGTTGTCAACATGTAGGTCTATCACGTACCATCGACAGTTGATAAGGCAGACATTTGAAAGATGCTCGCCGGCTCGAGGCCATGCGATCGGCACAAAGTTATCCAGAGTCATTAAAAGGGACGGGGCCGAGACCCCGACTGATTTTGAACTAATAAAAGCGCTCTTTCCCGGCTTTGACGGGTCGTAGTTGGTTTGCATGTATTAGCTCTAGAATTGCCACAGTTATCCAAGTAGAAATGGATCATCTAAGGAACCTCGACTGATTTCATGAGCCATTCGCGGTTTCACCGTACGAAGCATGGCTTAATCTTTGAGAACAAGCATATGACTACTGGTAGGATCAACCAGAATGCTGTTGGGTGTACACGTAACCGACTCCCACGAAGCAGTCGCCGCTGGAGCGCGGGTCCTGCGTTCACGGGTGCTTTTCGCTCTTGCAACCGAATCAATCGTTCAAATTTTCAACGTGCGGAGCGTTCACCCGATCGACACGGGCGCGCTCTTTCACTCGAGACACAGTCAAGCGTTATTCGATACGCCGACGCGGCTGGCCGAAAAGGAGCACTACGACGAACCCCTCTCTCTGCTCAACCAGCCCCACGCCTGAGCCGTGGGAAACGCGACAGCGAAAAGCCGCGCGAATCGCCAGCGAGCCAACCCGTACCACACCTTCTTCGGTCCGCTTCGAAACTGGCTCGCAGCAGACGGGACGCAGACAACGATCACTTTCGACCGAGGGCGTCGCACGCCGAGCGAGCGCTCAGTTTGCCGATGCAAAAATCCACAACTGGGTGAGCATTACATGGCTAATAGTAACCTTTGTCTATTGCCATGTTCACTTTCTAGTGCCTTTCGGCACACCTGCTCCCCATATATATAGGCCGACTTATCACTTCCCTGCCTTGTGCCACGCCTCCCCATACACCAGGCCCTCCGCACCAGACCTCCGCACCAGACCCTCCGCACCAGACCTCCGCACCAGACCCTCCGGTTCGGCAAACTTGAAGGAAACGAGGTTCCCCTAAGCTTCTAGTATCAAATTGAAGTTACTAATGACTAGAAGTGAGTTTTCAAAGTTGGGCTCCAGATCCACTTTCCACCAGACCCTCCGCTGGAACGAACATTTTAAAAGTTTGGCACCAGACCCTCCGCACCTGACCCTCCTCTCGAACGTACATTTTTCAAGGTTTTCACCAGAACCTCCGCACCTGACCTGCTAGTAGTAACCTTTCTCTATTGCCATGTTCACTTTCTCGCGCTTTCGCACACCTGCTCCCCATATATATAGCGCCGATTTTGCCCTTCCCTGCCTTGTGCCACGCCTCTCCCTGCACCAGGCCCTCCGCACCAGACCCTCCGCACCAGACCCTCCGCAACAGACCCTCCTGTTCGGTAAACTTGAAGGAAACGAGGTTCCCCTAAGCTTCCAGTACCAAAATGAAGTTACTAATAACTAGAAGTGTGTTTTCAATGTGTTGCACCAGACCATCCGCTTTGCACCAGACCCTCCACTCGAACGAACATTTTACAAGTTTGGCACCATGCCCTCCGCACCAGACCCTCCGCACCTGACCCTCCTCTCGAACGTACATTTTCCAAGTTTTGCACCAGACCCTCCTCACAGACCCTCCCCTCGAACGAACATTTTACAAGTTTGGCACCAGGCCCTCCGCACCAGACCCTCCGCGAGACACAGTCAAGCGTTATTCGATGCGCCGACGCGGCTGGCCGAAAGGAGCCACGACGAACCCCTCTCTGCTCAACCAGCGCGCGCCTGAGCCGTGAGAAACGCGGCAGCGAAAGCCGCGAATCACCACCAAGCCAACCCGTACCAGACCTTCTTCGGTCCGCTTCGAAACCGGCTCGCCAGATGACGGGACGCAGACAACGATCGCTTTCGACCGAGGGCTTCGCACGCCGAGAGAGCGCTCATTTGCAGATGAAAAATACAAAACTGGGTGAGCATTTCATATATAGAAAGCTTTATAGCCACGGTCCCTTTCGCGCACCTTTCAGGACGCCTGCTTCCCATGTATATAGCGCAGACCTTAACCATACCTGCCTTGTGCCACGCCTCCCATTGCACCAGGCCCTCCGGGCACCTGACCCTCCCTAGGCACCAGACCCTCCGGGCACCTGACCCTCCCTAGGCACCAGACCCTCTGGGCACCTGACCCTCCCTAGGCACCAGGCCCTCCGGGCACCTGACCCTCCCTAGGCACCAGACCCTCCGGGCACCTGACCCTCCCTAGGCACCAGGCCCTCCGGGCACCTGACCCTAACTCTACCGGCACCAGACCCTCCTATTGAACTGAAACTTCCAAGATGATGGGTGAATTCTCATTTGGTACGGTTATCGGGCTGGGTATTGTTGTGATCGGTTTTTGTTGGTGTACAGAGACACAACGTTGTTCGGAATGCGATCAACCGGCGAAAGGAGAAAGCGTTGCTGCTATGGGCAACATTTGTTCAATTTTTCCCCTATTACTTTCCTTTTTTTTTTAAACCAGGCCCTCACGCACCAGACCCTCCTATTCGCCCCAGACCCTCCTCTGCACCAGACCCTCCTGTATGCACCAGACCCTCCCATAGCACCAGGCCCTCCATTTTAGTATACTTGAAGGAATCGAGGTACCCCTAAATTTCTAATACCAAAGCGAAGTTAATGACGAGTAAAGTTTTTTCAAAGTCTTTGACCAGACCCTCCTATCTGCACCAGACCCTCCCATCGAACTGGAATATTTTCAAAAGTTTTGCACCAGGCCTTCCCCCTGGGTATTTTTGAAGAAAAAAAAAAGAAAAAAGCGAAGTAGTAAAAGAGAGAAAAGTGGTGTGCCGGTGCACCCGGTAGCTGCATCACCACCTTTCCCCCTTTGTACTGAGGAGGGGGACTCGAGCCCATCGTCGGAGATGCGTCCGTCTGCGAATGCGACAAATCTCCTGGTCCAAGGCTCAGTCTCAATAGATCGCAGTGAGGTGGCTGCTCTACTAAGTACGACACCCGACCGAGAACTAGGTCGTCTACGAATGATTTGGCATCTCCACTTCGCATGGGGTGAAAATCGTCCTGGTCCCCGCCGCGCACTGCTCGGCGCGAGCGGCTGATGACCCTTCCTGTGGCTTCACCACCGCCGCGGCTGTGACACCGCGGCGTGTACCGCAGCGGCACTGAAAGTATCGTTACATATTCGGGCGGGATTCTGACTTAGAGGCGTTCAGTCATAATCCCTCAGATGGTAGCCTCGCACCATTGACTTATCAGCAAGCACATAAACCTTTCGGGACGCCTGCTCCCCATGTATATAGCGCGGTGTGTAGAAAGGGCATTGACGTAATTACTGGGAATTCCTCGTTGATAAGAAGAATTTCAAGCCCCCAATCCCTATCACAAAGGACGTTCAAGGGGTTCGCACTGTTTTCAAAGCATGGTCACATCCACCTTGATTCCTTCTAAAGGCAGCCAGACCTGTTATTGCTCAATCTCTTGTGGCTAAACGCCACTTCTCCCTCTAAGAAGTTAGCACCGATGCGTGAAGAATCGGTGAACTATTTAACAGGCTAGAGAGTCGCCCGTTATCGGAATTAATCAGACAAATCGCTCCACCACCTAAGAACGGCCATGCGCCACCACCCACCGAATCAAGAAAAAGATATCAATCTGTCAATGCTTACAGTGTGCGGACTGGGTGTGTTTTACCGTGTTGAATCAAATTAAGCCGCAGGCTCCACTCCTGGTGGTGACCTTCCGTCAATTCCTTTAAGTTTCAGCTTTGCAACCCTACTTCCCCTGGAACCCGAAAAGTTTGGTTTCAGAGTCGATGAAGCGACACTTGCACAACGCTAGTTGGCATCGTTTATGGTCAGAACAATGACAGTATTTAATCGTCTTCGAACCTCTGACTAGTTCTTGACTAATGAAAATATGCTTGGCAAATGCTTTCGCAGTTGTTCGTCTTGCGAAGACGACCCTGCGAAGAGCCGCGCACGCTCAGGCTTCGCGCAGTGACCGTCGCGAGACGGACCGCACGACCATGCCTGAGATGCAACTACGAGCTTTTTAAGCGCAACGACTTTAATATACGCTATTGGAGCTGAAATTACCACGGCTGCTGGCACCAGACTTGCCCTCCAATAGATCCTCGTTTAAGGGTTTAAAGTGTACTCATTCCAATTGCGGAGCCTCAAAAGAGTTCCGTATTGCTATTTTTCGTCACTACCTCCCCTAGCCGGGAGTGGGTAAGTTGCGCGCCTGGTGCCTTCCTTGGATGTGGTATCCGTTTCTCATGCTCCTCTCTCCGGAAATCACACCCTGATTCCCGTTTACCCGTTGTCAACATGGTAGGTCTATCACGTACCATCGACAGTTGATAAGGCAGACATTTGAAAGATGCCTCGCCGGCTCGAGGCCATGCGATCGGCACAAAGTTATCCAGAGTCATTAAAAGGGACGGGCCGAGACCCCGACTGATTTTGAACTAATAAAAGCGCTCTTTCCGGCTTTGACGGGTCGTAGTTGGTTTGCATGTATTAGCTCTAGAATTGCCACAGTTATCCAAGTAGAAATGGATCATCTAAGGAACCTCGACTGATTTCATGAGCCATTCGCGGTTTCACCGTACGAAGCATGGCTTAATCTTTGAGAACAAAGCATATGACTACTGGTAGGATCAACCAGAATGCTGTTGGGTGTACACGTAACCGACTCCCACGAAGCAGTCGCCGCTGGAGCGCGGGTCCTGCGTTCACGGGTGCTTTTCGCTCTTGCAACCGAATCATCGGTTCAAATTTTCAACGTGCGGAGCGTTCACCCGATCGACACGGGCGCGCTCTTTCACTCGAGACACAGTCAAGCGTTATTCGCTACGCCGACGCGGCTGGGCCGAAAGGAGCACTACGACGAACCCTCTCTCTGCTCAACCAGCCCACGCCTGAGCCGTGGGAAACGCGACAGCGAAAGCCGCGCGAATCGCCAGCGAGCCAACCCGTACCACACCTTCTTCGGTCCGCTTCGAAACTGGCTCGCAGCAGACGGGACGCAGACAACGATCACTTTCGACCGAGGCGTCGCACGCCGAGCGAGCGCTCAGTTGCCGATGCAAAAATCCACAACTGGGTGAGCATTACATGGCTAATAGTAACCTTTGTCTATTGCCATGTTCACTTTCTAGTGCCTTTCGGCACACCTGCTCCCCATATATATAGCGCCGACTTATCACTTCCCTGCCTTGTGCCACGCCTCCCCATACACCAGGCCCTCCGCACCAGACCCTCCGCCCAGACCCTCCGCACCAGGACCCTCCGCACCAGACCCTCCGGTTCGGCAAACTTGAAGGAAACGAGGTTCCCCTAAGCTTCTAGTATCAAAATTGAAGTTACTAATGACTAGAAGTGAGTTTTCAAAGTTGGGCTCCAGATCCACTTTCCACCAGACCCTCCGCTGGAAACGAACATTTTAAAGTTTGGCACCAGACCCTCCGCACCTGACCCTCCGCTCAACGAACATTTTAAAAGTTTGGCACCAGACCCTCCGCACCTGACCCTCCTCTCGAACGTACATTTTTCAAGGTTTTCACCAGAACCTCCGCACCTGACCCTCCTCTCGAACGTACATTTTTCAAGGTTTTCACCAGAACCTCCGCACCTGACCTGCTAATAGTAACCTTTCTCTATTGCCATGTTCACTTTCTCGCGCCTTTCGGCACACCTGCTCCCCATATATATAGCGCCGATTTTGCCCTTCCCTGCCTTGTGCCACGCCTCTCCCTGCACCAGGGTCCGCACCAGACCCTCCGCACCAGACCCTCCGCAACAGACCCTCCTGTTCGCGATAAACTTGAAGGAACGAGGTTCCCCTAAGCTTCCAGTACCAAAATGAAGTTACTAATAACTAGAAGTGTGTTTTCAATGTGTTGCACCAGACCATCCGCTTTGCACCAGACCCTCCGCTCGAACGAACATTTTACAAGTTTGGCACCATGCCCTCCGCACCAGACCCTCCGCACCTGACCCTCCTCTCGAACGTACATTTTCCAAGTTTTGCACCAGACCCTCCTCACCAGACCCTCCCCTCGAACGAACATTTTACAAAGTTTGGCACCAGGCCCTCCGCACCAGACCTCCGCGAGACACAGTCAAGCGTTATTCGATGCGCCGACGCGGCTGGCCGAAAGGAGCCACGACGAACCCTCTCTGCTCAACCAGCGCGCGCCTGAGCCGTGAGAAACGCGGCAGCGAAAGCCGCGAATCACCACCAAGCCAACCCCGTACCAGACCTTCTTCGGTCCGACTTCGAAACCGGCTCGCCAGATGACGGGACGCAGACAACGATCGCTTTCGACAGAGGGCTTCGCACGCCGAGAGAGCGCTCATTTGCAGATATGAAATACAAAACTGGGTGAGCATTTCATATATAGAAAGCTTTATAGCCACGGTCCCTTTCGCGCACCTTTCAGGACGCCTGCTTCCATGGTATATAGCGCCGACCTTAACCATACCTGCCTTGTGCCACGCCTCCCATTGCACCAGGCCCTCCGGGCACCTGACCCCTCCCTAGGCACCAGGCCTCCGGGTACCTGACCCTCCTTAGGCATCAACCCTCCAGGCACCTGACCCTCCCTAGGCCACCAGACCCTCCGGGCACCTGACCTCCCCTAGGCACCAGACCCTCTGGGCACCTGACCCTCCCTAGGGCACCAGGCCCTCCGGGCACCTGACCCTCCCTAGGCACCAGACCCTCCGGGCCACCTGACCCTCCCTAGGCACCAGCCCTCCGGCACCTGACCTAACTCTACCGGCACCAGACCCTCCTATTGAACTGAAACTTCCAAGATGATGGTGAATTCTCATTTGGTACGGTTATCGGCTGGGTATTGTTGTGATCGGTTTTTGTTGGTGTACAGAGACACAACGTTGTTCGGAATGCGATCAACCGGCGAAAGGAGAAAGCGTTGCTGCTATGGGCAACATTTGTTCAATTTTTCCCCTATTACTTTCCTTTTTTTTTTAAACCAGCCCTCACGCACCAGACCCTCCTATTCGCCCAGACCCTCCTCTGCACCAGACCCTCCTGTATGCACCAGAACCCTCCCATAGCACCAGGCCCTCCATTTTAGTATACTTGAAGGAATCGAGGTACCCCTAAATTTCTAATACCAAAGCGAAGTTAATGACGAGTAAAGTTTTTTCAAAGTCTTTGACCAGACCCTCCTATCTGCACCAGACCCTCCCATCGAACTGGAATATTTTCAAAAGTTTTGCACCAGGCCTTCCCCCTGGGTATTTTTGAAGAAAAAAAAAAGAAAAAAGCGAAGTAGTAAAAGAGAGAAAAGTGGTGTGCCGGTGCACCCGGTAGCTGCATCACCACCTTTCCCCCTTTGTACTGAGGAGGGGGACTCGAGCCCATCGTCGGAGATGCGTCCGTCTGCGAATGCGGACAAATCTCCTGGTCCAAGGCTCAGTCTCAATAGATCGCAGTGAGGTGGCTGCTCTACTAAGTACGACACCCCGACCGAGAACTAGGTCGTCTACGAATGATTTGGCATCTCCACTTCGCATGGGTGAAAATCGTCCTGGCCCCGCCGCGCACTGCTCGGCCGCGAGCGGCTGATGACCCCTTCCTGTGGCTTCACCACCGCCGCGGCTGTGACACCGCGGCGTGTACCGCAGCGGCACTGAAAGTATCGTTACATATTCGGCGGGATTCTGACTTAGAGGCGTTCAGTCATAATCCCTCAGATGGTAGCCTCGCACCATTGACTTATCAGCCAAGCACATAAACCTTTCGGGACGCCTGCTCCCCATGTATATAGCGCGGTGTGTAGAAAGGGCATTGACGTAATTACTGGGAATTCCTCGTTGATAAGAAGAATTTCAAGCCCCCAATCCCTATCACAAAGGACGTTCAAGGGGTTCGCACTGTTTTCAAAGCATGGTCACATCCACCTTGATTCCTTCTAAAGGCAGCCAGACCTGTTATTGCTCAATCTCTTGTGGCTAAACGCCACTTCTCCTCTAAGAAGTTAGCACCGATGCGTGAAGAATCGGTGAACTATTTAACAGGCTAGAGAGTCGCCCGTTATCGGAATTAATCAGACAAATCGCTCCACCACCTAAGAACGGCCATGCGCACACCCACCGAATCAAGAAAAAGATATCAATCTGTCAATGCTTACAGTGTGCGGACTGGGTGTGTTTTACCGTGTTGAATCAAATTAAGCCGCAGGCTCCACTCCTGGTGGTGACCTTCCGTCAATTCTTTAAGTTTCAGCTTTGCAACCCTACTTCCCCTGGAACCCGAAAAGTTTGTTTCAGAGTCGATGAAGCGACACTTGCACAACGCTAGTTGGCATCGTTTATGGTCAGAACAATGACAGTATTTAATCGTCTTCGAACCTCTGACTAGTTCTTGACTAATGAAAATATGCTTGGCAAATGCTTTCGCAGTTGTTCCTCTTGCGAAGACGACCCTGCGAAGAGCCGCGCACGCTCAGGCTTCGCGCAGTGACCGTCGCGAGACGGACCGCACGACCATGCCTGAGATGCAACTACGAGCTTTTTAAGCGCAACGACTTTAATATACGCTATTGGAGCTGAAATTACCACGGCTGCTGGCACCAGACTTGCCCTCCAATAGATCCTCGTTTAAGGGTTTAAAGTGTACTCATTCCAATTGCGGAGCCTCAAAAGAGTTCCGTATTGCTATTTTTCGTCACTACCTCCCCTAGCCGGGAGTGGGTAAGTTGCGCGCCTGGTGCCTTCCTTGGATGTGGTATCCGTTTCTCATGCTCCCTCTCCGGAATCACACCCTGATTCCCCGTTACCCGTTGTCAACATGGTAGGTCTATCACGTACCATCGACAGTTGATAAGGCAGACATTTGAAAGATGCCTCGCCGGCTCGAGGCCATGCGATCGGCACAAAGTTATCCAGAGTCATTAAAAGGGACGGGGCCGAGACCCCGACTGATTTTGAACTAATAAAAGCGCTCTTTCCCGGCTTTGACGGGTCGTAGTTGGTTTGCATGTATTAGCTCTAGAATTGCCACAGTTATCCAAGTAGAAATGGATCATCTAAGGAACCTCGACTGATTTCATGAGCCATTCGCGGTTTCACCGTACGAAGCATGGCTTAATCTTTGAGAACAAGCATATGACTACTGGTAGGATCAACCAGAATGCTGTTGGGTGTACACGTAACCGACTCCCACGAAGCAGTCGCCGCTGGAGCGCGGGTCCTGCGTTCACGGGTGCTTTTCGCTCTTGCAACCGAATCATCGGTTCAAATTTTCAACGTGCGGAGCGTTCACCCGATCGACACGGGCGCGCTCTTTCACTCGAGACACAGTCAAGCGTTATTCGCTACGCCGACGCGGCTGGCCGAAAGGAGCACTACGACGAACCCCTCTCTCTGCTCAACCAGCCCACGCCTGAGCCGTGGGAAACGCGACAGCGAAAGCCGCGCGAATCGCCAGCGAGCCAACCCGTACCACACCTTCTTCGGTCCGCTTCGAAACTGGCTCGCAGCAGACGGGACGCAGACAACGATCACTTTCGACCGAGGGCGTCGCACGCCGAGCGAGCGCTCAGTTGCCGATGCAAAAATCCACAACTGGGTGAGCATTACATGGCTAATAGTAACCTTTGTCTATTGCCATGTTCACTTTCTAGTGCCTTTCGGCACACCTGCTCCCCATATATATAGCGCCGACTTATCACTTCCCTGCCTTGTGCCACGCCTCCCCATACACCAGGCCCTCCGCACCAGACCCTCCGCACCAGACCCTCCGCACCAGACCCTCCGCACCAGACCCTCCGGTTCGGCAAACTTGAAGGAAACGAGGTTCCCCTAAGCTTCTAGTATCAAATTGAAGTTACTAATGACTAGAAGTGAGTTTTCAAAGTTGGGCTCCAGATCCACTTTCCACCAGACCCTCCGCTGGAACGAACATTTTAAAAGTTTGGCACCAGACCCTCCGCACCTGACCCTCCGCTCAAACGAACATTTTAAAAGTTTGGCACCAGACCCTCCGCACCTGACCCTCCTCTCTAACACATTTTCCAAGTTTGGCACCAGACCCTCCGCACCTGACCCTCCTCTCGAACGTACATTTTTCAAGGTTTTCACCAGAACCTCCGCACCTGACCTGCTAATTGTAACCTTTCTCTATTGCCATGTTCACTTTCTCGCGCCTTTCGGCACACCTGCTCCCCATATATATAGCGCCGATTTTGCCCTGTCCTGCCTTGTGCCACGCCTCTCCCTGCACCAGGCCCTCCGCACCAGACCCTCCGCACCAGACCCTCCGCACCAGACCCTCCTGTTCGGTAAACTTGAAGGAAACGAGGTTCCCCTAAGCTTCCAGTACCAAAATGAAGTTACTAATAACTAGAAGTGTGTTTTCAATGTGTTGCACCTGACCCTCCTTAGGCATCAACCCTCCAGGCACCTGACCATCCTTAGGCACCAGACCCTCCGGACACCTGACCCTCCCTAGGCACCAGATCCTCCGGGCACCTGACCCTCGCTAGGCACCAGGCCCTCCGGGCACCTGACCCTCCCTAGGCACCAGACCCTCCGGGCACCTGACCCTCCCTAGGCACCAGGGCCTCCGGGCACCTGACCCTAACTATACCGGCACCAGACCCTCCTATTGAACTGAAACTTCCAAGATGATGGGTGAATTCTCATGACAGTTTGACTATCATCGCACTCGACTAAACCTTTAGGCTAGGGCAACGGCCGTGAGATATGTATGTGTAAACCTTGACATAAACTGTGTATCAAAATATCAAGAAAAATATTTCAGAAGCGAGTAGAATGAAAGGAGGCAAGAAATCTGATTTTTTTTTTTAATATCAAATTTATCACGAAATTTGACAAGAGCTTTCATTAGGCCACGTGCGTTTGAAATGCTGACAATAAAACACATCTGGATACTTACGACTCCTGTACAGTGCACTCAGTACCAGTCACATTGCCTGAGGTCCCACCTTGCACCACGTGGAAAATAAGAAAACAGACCAGAAATCCCAATGGAGCAGGACACTTCAGCTTCGTGTTCATTTTCTGACCCTGCAATAATACTGTACTTTATTTCGTCTTCCTGTAAACAGTAATATTCCTGGGATGATAGATTATCCCTATATTATCTACCTTGATGGGTGTTAGTTCCTTTGTGCACTATTCTACAGTAGCTGCATGGAAGAAAAGAGACTGCTCATGTAAATGACACTGAAGACGATGTTACACTAGATTTTACTTCCAAGAAGTACAGTATTCCATGGAGAGCCAACTGTCAGCCTGTTATTTTAGACTGTAAGCAGGGCCGCCGAGAGCCACCCGGGCCCCGGGCAAGACCTCTCCGGGCCCCTTGTACTTGTAATCATAAATTATTTTCCCAGTATATAATGTATGTTTACAATTCGAATCTCAGTATCTACACTCAAACTCAACTTCTGCATGTGTAATGCTTGGGTGTTCTGTCCTTAGACCTTTCTTTAAAAGAAAAAGAAAAGGAGAAGAAGAAAAAAAAATCCACTGACCAAGGCCGGGCCCCCTTGACAGCCGCGGGCCCGGGTACACCAATCCCCCCTGTCTCCCCCTCTCGTCAGGCCTGCAGTGAGCATAAGCTCATCACAGATGCTTGCACAGACTTAACGGCACAGAAATCTCGCCGTTTTTGACTAGACATTACAGTGCTTTGTGTGCCTGAAAGGCAGTTGAACAAAGTAGTGATTTGTTGGGGTTTTTTTCAACTTTGTAAAGGGACCCCTTAGAAATCTGAAGAAGGGTTAGAATTCAAATCCAAAGAATTTAGCCTTAGCAGAAGCCCTGATATAAGAAACTTATATTTTTACCTATTGTCTCCTAACACGCACACAAGTCTCAGACACGCACGCTTTAGACGACTGCATGAGAAAATGTATCTTGGTCTCTCTGCGGCTTGTCAGCTCTGTGTGTTCTGGTGTTTGCAGCTTGGATATTCACCTGCAGGATCCGACACAGCCGTTGGGGTTTACACAAACGTCTCGTGCAGCTTTAACGACCAGAGCCTGAGTGTGTGCAATAAACGGAAGGGAGCCCCTTTCTCCTGCCCCAAGATGTCCAATGGGGTCCGCGGCCTCGCCTCTGTCATTTGTTACGAAGAACCCAGGAGAATGAACACAAGTAAGGTGGTCTGCATTGTTAAGCCCATATCAGCTTTTTCATTATTTTTGAGATAGCTGCTTTTTGAACTTGTTCTTTTTGATTCGATTAATAAGCAGCTATGTCTGTGTGTGATAGGTAGCCTAACATTTATATTAAACTTTTCGCAGGTGTGCAAGTTCACATATCGGGAGATGAACTTGCTGGGTCCGTCAGTGTCAGCCGCTTTGGTCTACAAGGCCAGATATGCATGAACAAGTTCACAGATAACGAAGCACAGGTGGTGTGTCGCATGCTTGGCCACCGCGGGGAAGAGCTCTAGGTCCGTCCATCGCGGAATCCCTAGTCAGCGAGGGGCCTGTCTGGCTGCAGTCTCTCAAGTGTCGTGGCACAGAGTCCACCATTGAAAACTGTGACGTCAGCACGTGGGGCCTGCCCATGGAGAAGTGCACTGTGGGAAATCCTCAGGTCGTGTGCTACAGATCTGGTGGGTTGATGAGTACTGGACATAATTCGTGTGTATGTGTGGTCTAGGTACGTAGAAAACCTTAGGTTATATGAATCAGTAAGTATTTGTGTGTAGCGTAGGGCAGTTGAAGTGGCCACATGTTGATCATAAATGGTAATTTGGTTGTACAAACAGAACTAAACATATCGTTGTCAAGTGGACGCAACTTTGGTCAGTGGAAATCACAAGGGATCACGAGAGAGGAGGAATATGCAGTCTGGACACCACTGACGTCGAAGCAAGTGTTATCTGTAAAAGCATGGACTACAGAGGTGGAAAGGTTAGTTCATATTGTCTGCCTGATGGCCTAGACTCATCAGATTCATTTTCCTAAGATATCTAATCCTCTTCGTGCCTGAGGTTGCACATCAGGCCTCAACCAGAGTCCGCCACCGATGTCGATCGGCTGAAACCCGCTCCAGGTGACCCCATGTCCAGCCCTTTCCTTTCGTCTCACTGTTCTTCTCCATTCTCCAAATAATTGACTGTTAAATGGGTTTCATCGGATCTTAAGGGCATACCAGTAAATTAAATGTAATCGTCGCCAAGTTTTGTTCTGCGTTCAGTTCCGCGTGACCATCTTCTGTGACTAGTTTTCTTTCATTCGACTTTGTACTCACGGTCAAGCACATTTTTTAACTGCTTTTCTAAATCGTGTTG
This sequence comes from Pomacea canaliculata, assembly GCF_003073045.1. Taxonomy (NCBI): domain Eukaryota; kingdom Metazoa; phylum Mollusca; class Gastropoda; order Architaenioglossa; family Ampullariidae; genus Pomacea; species Pomacea canaliculata. The sequence goes on along the minus strand of NC_037602.1, from coordinate 13,784,517 downwards.
GCAGGAATATGTAATAAATCGTTCCTTGTTTGTTTTTCTCGATGCAGGTTATGACAGGAAAGAAATTGTACTCCACTCCCACCACCTTCTTTCTGTCTGAAGTACAGTGTAACGCCACCGACACCGCCATTTTCTCGTGCAAAGGCACGGGATGGCAGAACCCTTCTGAACGTTGTCAGAAAGACGGAAAACAACTCGAAGTCTTCTGCTACGGAGATGGTAAGTCTTTTGCATATATATGCTCGGATAGGCGTGTGTATGTGTGTGACTCAACATGGAAAATGTCGACTAATGACTGACCAAGTATAGCAATACATTTATCCAATAGGAGGACTTTTAGGATCTTCGGAGGTTCAACACTTCAGCTTTGATGCCTTTATCAGTAAACATTTAATGTATATGTCTAATGCCATGCTAAATATATATGATGTACATAAATACTTGCAGTACGTTTGAACCCGGGAGGTGACTTTGACGGCGTTGTGGAAACGTACGATGCAGCAACTGATTCATGGAACCCTGTTTGTGGCGAAGGCTTTGATAATAACACTGCACAAGTTGTCTGCAGACAGATGGGCTATAGTCTGGTTCGTCTTTTAACAGTTTGCCTAAACATAGCACTATACTGTCTAAAGAGTAAAACACAAATGGCCAGAAAGGCAAATATATCGCTATCTTCTACATGTGTTTGTATTAATTATTCCTTTTATTAATCTGATAGTCCTATATTACTATTATTAAAATAGTCTGAGTCCATTTTGAACTGCACAGATAATTTTCATTTTGCTTGGGAAACAGAGCTATCTGCAGCCTCGATGGTCATACGCATCCCACACCACCCCCAGGTCGCTCACTGGCCTGCAATGCACAGGGAGAGAGAATCACATCAATGACTGTCCCAGAACATCGCTTGGCGCTTGTCGCGCAGATGACTATGTCTCCGTTACATGCTTGCACAATAAACCACAAATATGTAAGTTTTACAAAAACTTTTAAACAAAAAATAAACAACAAAAGGAACGAGAATGCGTGCGTTAGGAATATGTGTGTGTGTTTTGCTCTACTGAAAGTCAGTGTGTATATCAGTGTTACTGTATGAATTTCACAGCTACTGCCATCTGTTGCAGCTGACAAATATATACTGGACTTTGGGACGAACTCCAGGTTACACGCCACTGGCCGCGTGCAGGTTTACCAAAGCGGTGTTTTCGGCTACGTGTGTGATGATCAGTGGACCGCGAAGGATGCTAGTGTGGTGGGTTATATCCTTGAGATACAGAAACTAGATGAAATGTAATGGTAGGATTAGCTTAAATACGTGTGCTGTTATTGTTGAGCTGAATCTGAATCAAGTTTAAGTGCTAAAAGATTTATTTCTTTGCTTTGTAGATATGCAGGGGAATGGGAAATAAAGGCGGGATACCCTACTACAGTCCAGGGTCGTTTCCAGGCCCTTACTTTGTTAATCAGCCTGGTTGCTATGGGAACGAAACTACACTGGAGGAGTGCCTAGGGAGCAAGGAAACTAACTCATGTTCTAGCAGGCGGGCAGCTGGTGTCCTTTGTTATTCTAAATCTGGTGAGTGAAAAAGTAATATCTTATTTTATTGCAGTTTCATACAGAGGTCTAATTGTTGGCTGGTTAAAGTCAACACTAGGTTTTAAAATGAAAACCAAACCTTTATGCACCTTGATTTCACTGAATATTACTTGTCTCGTGGATGCGTGCAGCACCGGTTCTGAGGATAGGGGTGGATAGCCATGCTCACAACATGGGTATCCTGCGTCTAGCTGTGGATTACAAGGACGGACGAATCTGTGCCCTTGGCTGGGATGACAAGGATGCACATGTAGCATGCACTCAGATGGGATTCAGAGGCGGCTTGGCTGTAAAGTAAGTATTGGTCTGCTTGTCAATAAAACGTATGAAACATTTTACAAATTGTGTGAATGGTCAATGCTGTGGATAGTTGGTATACTATCATTTTATTTTTTCCATCCTTCACAGTTACCATCGCATGGATGGTCCAGTGTACCTTTCAAACCTAACCTGTACTGGAGCAGAGAACAATCTCTTCCAGTGTGGAAATGAAGGATGGAGGACAAACAGGAAGGAGTGCGAAGATGCCTTTCTTGATGCAGGTGTCATTTGCTTTCATGATGGTGAGTATTTTTAAATCCAGATAAAGAAAGAAACTCTTCTGTATTGATTAAAACCCAAGAATTGTGGATTTAGATGTTGGTGCTTATATTGTGCAATGTGAAGATTCTTTTTCTGATTAATTTGTTTTACAGTAAGACTGGCTGACGGCAACGTAAAAGCCAACCAGCTGACTGGCACTGTACATGTGTGGCATGGAGACAAGGTGAAGTCATGGAAGTCATTGTGTGGCAGGACCTTCAGTGACAATGAAGCTACTTCTATCTGCAATGGGCTTGGCTTCCGGTATTATGCAATCATGAAGGCCGCCCCATTGGTGAATGACTATGAGGTCATCGGCCTACAGTGCTCTGGTAAGAAGGCCAGTGCTGCAAGCTGCCAGTACACTTCAGTTCAGTGTAATGATCAAGATGGTCTGGCACGACTAACCTGTTTTAATGATATGGATGACAATCATCAAGATTTAGGTAAGTTCCATAGCTGCACGATTTCATAGCACATTCTCAGCTTAAAGTGGGTTAAAAACACTACTTTTGTCACTTCTCATTTCAATTTTAAATTAGCTTTTTGTTGAACCTGCCTATTTATACATTCACTATATTAATAGTGCAACTTTTGTTAAAAAAAATAAAACTCTGTCCTTTAATCCTTACAACTTATTTATGTAGACTTTCCAGTGATATAATATAAAGATCTAGCTTAAGTGTTTCATATCTGTCCTGGTTGATTTTTCAGGTTTCACGTGGTCTATTCAGAAAGGGTACTATGGTGAGGTTCATGTTGCACACAGTCATATCAAAGGTGTTGTGTGTGAGGAGGGCTGGGGAGATAAAGAAGCTGCCACCCTTTGCAGGCAGTTTGGCTTTGCAGGTGGACGCTCTTTGGGGACGACCATGCTTCTCAATGAACAAGAATTGCTTGTTATTTCCAATGTCAGCTGCCCCCAGGGTGCCTCCGACATGAGTCAGTGTACATATAGCACTGACGTGTCACCACAGTGTCGCAATACTTTGACTGCTGCTGGAGTGCTGTGCGACAAGACCGACAGTAAGTATTTCAGTGATTTTGAATGAATAAAAGAGTGCCATCTAAACAAGCACTTATAAACGTGACTTTCATTTTCTGTTGTCCATGTCATAATCAATATTGATACATTGACATAGCAAAATTACAATGCATATTTGTAAAAAGTCATAATTATGGAAATTTAATTTTGCAGACGGCATTGAGTTCCGGTTGTCAGGGTCGAGCATATATGAAGGTGTAGTGGAGGTCAGCTATGATGGCGTATGGGGCAGAGTATGTAACACCTCCTGGTCAAAAGATGATGCTGATGTGTTGTGCAGACAGCTCGGCTTTAAAGGTGGTGACGTCAGCAATGGTGGCTATAGTGTCAGCTCAGGCCCCATATACCTGGACAACGTGCAGTGTGGACCACACCATAGATCACTGCTGGCCTGTCCCAACGATGGTTGGGGGAGCTATAAGTGCGTCGGTGGCTATGCCAGGGTGAAATGCGTTCCCAAAGGTGAATTGATTTGCTGCTGACCAACAACTGGCTACTAAAAATTATTTCAGGAATAAACCAATCCATTAGGCAAGAATCTATTTCATAAAGTGCAGAGTTACAAAAAAAAAAAAAAAAAAAAAAAACAATTTTTGTACAGGTTAAGTTTAGTTTAGGTGTAGAGCTGAGTGTTAAGATGATATCACAATTTTGAAAGAGTCCTATAGATAGTTTTGGGCCAGAGGGCTGGAATTTCCTTTTTAATTTTTCAATGAAATGTCCACTTCTGTCATACAGTGACCCTAAGCAGCATGAACTTTGGAGTTGTGCAAGTATGGAAAGGTGACGCCTACTCATTAAAGTGTTCACATGGCTTTGATGATGAAGCAGCACATAATCTTTGTTCATCTCTTGGCAACTTCTTTGGAAAATCTCTCTGCTGTGATGCCTTTGGTAAAATTCCCTTCAGTTTGACAGCTGAAGAAGGCCAGTGTGCTGGACATATAGGGGAGGCATTTGATAAATGCAAGATTAGAGCATCTGAATATTCACAGTGTTTAAATGACTTCGGTTATGCATCTGCAGTCTGCTCTACAGTCCAATCTGGCGATGGTAAGAATATGATTCTGATTGATTTATTTCTATTTACCCTAGCTGCAACATAACCAGCTTGGCCATTGCTCTAAAAGAAAAAAAAAACAGAAAAAACAGTCAGAATTTAACAAATTGTTTTTTACGACTTGAAAATTGTAGTAAAAACATAAAACAGGTTATGGTGCTTTTCTTTCAATAGAAGCTGGTCGTTTAATATTTCAGCATCTTGCTTAGGAAGAGAAAATATCAGAATCATGTCATTTTATAACCTTTCCTACCTTTAGTCCTTTAATTAACTATAGCTATAAATGTGTAACTGCTATTAATTAGCTGGCATGCGATTATTTTCAGCATACAGTATAAAGCTAAGCTTAGGCCAGATGGGTCAGATCATGATCACCCACTTCAATCAGGAAGGCTTCATCTGCTCTGAAGGATTTGATAACAATGCAGCAAGCGTAGTCTGTCAAGAAGCGGGTTATAAGGCAGGCTTTGCTTATATCTACAACAATCCAAGGTAAACATTTGTTCAAAATCTAGGCAGATCAGCATATATTCTCTCGAAATTTCTATGTATAAGTTTGAAAGAGGAGCATGCTACTGTTCTTTTCTCCGGGAGCTTCACAGGTATATAACAATTATGTACTTACAGTACTGACAACTAACCACCAATCCTATACTATTCTGCAGGAACACACCAATCCAAGATATTCGCTGGCTGGGCAATCTGAACTGTTCAGGATCAGAAAGACGTCTGAAAGATTGTGGCAACGCGAGGTGGGGACAACTTGGCAACTGTCATACCAGCAGAGATGCTGCAGCTATGTGCTTTAAATCTGCAGGTAAATTATGATTTTGATGGTTGTGGCAGTGGAAACAAATAAAATATTTTTTATAAGAGTATTCTCTTCATGTGTTAAGCTAAACTGACTCTTTCTCTGAAAGGTTACATTTGACTTTCCATCACAGAAATGGCCAGGGTTGCATGGAGATTAGTAGAGGGGCCTACACGCAAAGAAGGGAGAGTGGAAGTCTTGATAAATGGAACTTGGGGGACAGTCTGTGGCTTGTCAGTGACTGACCGTGAGGCCGCTGTCATCTGTCAGCAAATGGGCTACCCATCTGGAACTGTGAACAACATTGGGAAGTAAGTTAAATGCATACACTTTTTGCATACCGATCAAGTCTCTACAGCAGCTAAAAGATTTTATAATTTCTTAGCAATATACTGTCATAGCAGAATGGTAGCCGTCGGTTCCTTAGTTAAGGTTGAGGTGACCAACACCACTGGCCTGCATAGTCAGTTGCAATCTTGCTTTGTTTGTTGCCACTTCTTTTTGCATGGTTTTAACAGCAATGACTTTCACAGGCATGGGGCTGGAATAGGCCCAGTGTGGCTGAGTAACATCTCTTGCACCGGAGCTGAAAACAGTCCATTCAAATGTCCCATGAACCATCTGGGCAAAGCAGATAGCGAATGTGCATCCCATAACTACGACTTGTCAATCAAATGCGACGATGCAGGTAATTTAACAAGGAAGTCGCCTTGTGGAAAGAGATGTATTGTTGTGAATCGCAAATCTTTGTAATAAAGCGTGTGTCTCTGTGTATCAAGCCCTTTTTTGTGATTATAATGATTATAATGGAGCTTTATTAGTGTACCGCAGATACATAAATGTTTGCATAAATGAGGTGATGTACTCATAACACCTTCTCCATGTTGACTGCAAAGATATTGATTGACAAGACACTTATGCATGCTGTGCAGAGAAAATGTGTATAATTCTGTATAATTTTAGCAAAGTGGTTTCTTGTTCACAGTGCGTCTTGTGGGTACCAGCAAAGACTATGGCCGAGTGGAGGTGTTGTCGCACGCCACAAAGCTTTGGCTGTCTGTCTGTCAGGACAGCTTCTCCTCCTTCACAGCCAATCTGATTTGCCGTGAACTTGGATATGACCAAGGTCACCACCAATGCTGCTCAGCATTTGGATCAGTGAATCCTACAAACTTTAGCTTGGTTGAGTGCACAGGACAGGAATCTGACCTCAGCCATTGCAGACTAAAAACAGAGGCCAGCTGCTTCTCTGGTGAATACATTTCATTGGCCTGCACTTCAGCTGGCAGAGATGAAGGTGAGTAGAATTATGGGATGTCTAGTATTTATAAGGTTAAACAGTATTAGCTTATCCGTGGTCAAAATTTTCAGTATTTTTGACAGTATCTAGTAATATTGTGTGCATACAAGATGTCAAAACCCTTGGCAGCAGATTCAAGATTATAACTTATTAGTCCAGTTGCGCTATTTTATCTTATTTTGTTTAACAGGTCTAAAGGCTCAGCTACAAGGATTTGCTGGTATGGCCATGGCATATCGTTACCTTATGCCGGGTGCGATCTGTGCTGATGGCTTTACTACTAAGGAAGCTACAGTGTTCTGCATGGAACTAGGTTACGAAGCTGCTTACGTGCTGCCTCCTCTTGCTGTCACCTCCAGCATGCCCATTGTTCTCGGTGCCCTCCGGTGCACAGGAGAGGAAAGATTACTGAAAAATTGCAACTATCCTCCTTTTGAAGTCTCGATCAAAAACTGCACAAGCAGGACAGCAGCAAATGTGTTATGCAGCAAAACGAAAGGTGGTCCTTTGTATAAAAATTCTGAATTTCATTGCTTGATTTTATATTCAATATAAATAATAGAAGATCAGGATGCTGATACAAGGAAGGAGCACTAGTTTAAAATGCAAATATCATTTGATTCCCAAAGCTGTTTATGAAACTAAAAACCAGGGAAAATGTGCAAGATGTTAATTTGCCAGCCTTTTTCTTTTTCCTTTAGCACCAATCAAGTATCGTCTGAATCCAGGAGACTTCAACCGAGGACGAGCTGAAATTTTTGTGGATGGCAATTGGGGCCTTATCTCCTTTAGTGCCAATAACCTTCTTAACGTTCACATCTTTTGTAGAGAGATGGGATTCACAAGTGGTAGAGTTATCCGAGGAAGGTAAGCCTTCCAAGACTTTAGGCGCCTTCTTTTGTCATAATCTTTTTCGCTTATAAAACTAGGTTTAATTAAAAGTCAGGCATCATATGATTCAAGGCTGTTCTTTCATTCTGCATGCAGGTCTTCAAATCTCCGTCAGGCCAGCATTGTTGTGACACCTGCCTGTAGTGGTCAGGAAAAGTCGTTCCTTGAATGTCCTGCTGACTGGAACCCTAAACAATCCTCTTCTGCATTGTTTATGGAGTGCACACGTGGAGGTGAGATTTTAGCTCCTCATACACAGGCGTTTTCTTGGTAGTGGGAGGTTAGGGGAAGGTGTGACAGTGTGGAAGAGCTTCCCATAGGCGCGTCTAGATTCAAATAACTGTATAACATTGAACATTAGTAGGCACATGAGAATGGAGTGAGGACAAAGGTCATGACTTACATGTAAATATAACGATAGTTGTCAACAAAGCCACTATTATGACAAAGATGCCATTATGATGTAGAAAAGAAATGCCTAAGCTATTCCGTTTTATTTTTTGTTACAGTGGGACTTCAGCGAGGAAATTCTCCAGCAGATGGCGCTCTGTATGCTAAACCTTTAGATGGCGACTGGGGAGCAGTGTGTGGTAAAGGCTTCACCCAAGCAAGTGCAGGTAAGCCGTTCACAGGTTATGAGAACAGTTGTACAATGAACAGAATGCCTATATCATGATTGATGTGCAGCACATTCAGCTAACGTCTACATGGGAAAATACAATTATTATTTTGTAATTGTGAAAATGATTGGATAAGGAACACATGGTTTGCATTTATATTCTGTAATTATGATGCTTTTTTCAATCAGTTCTCTCCAAAGTCTTCTATGAGATTTTATACGTAAAATATAGATGTGGCCTGCAGTGAGATGGGTTACGAGCATGGCATTGCAACCTGCTGCCAGGCTTATGGTCAAAACAGTGACAGTATCAGCATGAGTAGGGTGAGCTGTTCTGGGACTGAATCAAGGTTACTGGACTGTCCACTCTCCACAACGCACGACGAAAGGATGAGGCTGTGATTTGCAGGACTATGCATCAGTTGCTTGCTACAATGGACCAAGACCCAAGGGTAAGTAACCATGAGTAACCATTGATATTGTGTGCATGCTTGTCTCTAGAAGTTTCCGTTTCTGAAATGTTAAATGCAGCTTCATTGATGTTCTCCTATCCTGAATTTCTTTACAGACTACAAACTCAAGTTAAGTGGACAGCGAGGTGGTGAGGTAAAGGTCACCTATCTTGGAATTGAGGGTCGAATCTGCAGTGATTCGTGGGATAACAGCGATGCCCTTGTGACATGCAGGGAGCTTGGCTTCATCAAAGGTGAAGCTTACACGCACTTGAAAGATCCCTACCTCGATGGCGACAAAACTGGACCCTATTGGTCCTCTGAATTTAACTGCACTGGAAATGAGATACGCTTAGGAGACTGCAGCCACATAGGGTGGGGCAATGTGACGAGCTGCACGAGTAAACACTTCGCCGGTGCACTTTGCTATGATGATCAAGGTAATTCTCTTATTCACATCTCTCAGTTATTTCATTTCTTAAAAATTCTTACATACTTCGACCCTGGCCAGGTTTGGGTTAACTGCTATAAATGTGTAGGCAAGGAACTTTGATTACATAGATTAAGCTGTAGATGTGTGTGCTAATGCTAGTTGTGGAAGCAAATTTAGAAGAAGGTGTAAGGCATAAATGTCAAGCATTATGTATGTGATGAAATATATAGCTGTGTTTTTCTTTCCTTTTACGGGCCATCCAATACATCTATTCAATAATATAACTAATTCTACATCCGTTTATTTGCAGTAATGCAGTAATGCAACCCCTAAAAAACATAACATGTCTTCTTCCAGGATTTTCATTCAAGCTTGGCCATGGTGATATATATTATGGGCTGGTAAATATCTCTGTGAATGGAGTGTGGGGTACACTTTGTGACCCCAACTGGAATCATGCAAGTGCTGCAGTGCTGTGTCGCATGATAGGCTACTCAGATGGCGAGCTGTGGTATGCAAAAAATCAACCAACTAATCAATTATCAGAACCCCTCTGGGGCTCAAAGCTTCAGTGTCATGGGAATGAGAAAAAACTGGATGATTGCTCCTCTGTGGGCTGGGTTCCAGCATCTCAAGTATGTTCTTCGTTTTCCTACCTTGCTACAGCCTACTGCTATGGAAGAGGTAAGTCACAGGAGAATAATTTCAGGATTACAGCAAACTGTAAAAAAAAATTAGAAATGAAATAAATTTCACAATTTTATAAAATAGTAGCTATCTATGAAGATTTTTTTTCTCTTGACAGTCAAATTAAGCTCAGGACGCCCTGATGTTGTTTCCCATGGTGCTGTGATCATCTACCACAAGAACCAGTGGCTCCAAGTGTGTGATGCAGGTTTTGATGATGTCACAGCAAGGAAGGCATGTCAGAATATGGGTTACAATGATGGAAAAGCTATCTGTTGCTCTGCCTACAAAGGTGTGAGTGTTTTTGAAATGCACCCAAATGTGACTGTGCGGTGCAATGGCAATGAGGCTACTATTAACGATTGCATCAGAGAAGAAGCTTGCACATCAGGGCAATATGCATCAGTAATATGCTTGAAAAACGACCAGAGTTTCAAAGAAAGTAAGTGTATGCAATTGGGTTGCATTTAAACCCATGCAACAATTGTTTTCTGGAATCATTAAGGAACAGATAAGCTTTATGTTGGGAACAATGCATTTACAGTTGAAGGACGCTGATAATAAGTGACATTCTATAGGTATAAAGTCAATAATACATTCTAAGGTCATTTAAAACTGGATGTGCAGACTGTCCAAAAGCAAGATATTTCCTCACTGCTCATCTGCAGGTGTCAAATCGGTCCAGTTGATTGCATGATGTCTTTCTGTTCCAGATTATGACATCAAGCTGTCCCAGCAAAGCACAGGTGCACTGTCAGTGACTTACTATGGCGTGCCTGGCAGGATCTGTTCACAGGAGTGGGATGATGCTGATGCAAGTGTTTATTGTAGATCAGCAGGTTTCACATCTGGATTTGCTTTTCATCAACAGTTTTACAACAGCCCTACAGAACAAGATGTGAGTGACAATAGAAATCAGTTGTATTAATGGTGTAAGCTGTTATGGAAGCTAGGTTAAATTAAGAAAAGTGTTCTCCACGACTATAGCTTCCTTTATGAAAAATGTATGTGAGAAAAATAAGTGTTGTATGATGTTGGTTAGCTACTTACAAATTAAAACTTTAAATGACAATGCAGGTGGGTCCTTTTTGGCTCAGTGATTTTCGCTGCACTGGGAAGGAGGGCAACTTGATGGACTGTCCCCACCAAGAGCGCCTATCACTTGGGAACTGTTCGGCCTCCCATACTGCTTCTGTTGTTTGCTATCGAGAGTCAGGTGAGTAACCGTTTGTCAGATAAAACTCCTCAATGCCATCAGTGTCTTAGTAAGTACAGAAACTGGAGCATCTAATAAAAAAATCACCTAGTTACTATACACGTGTTATCAGTTTCTAAACAGACTATTTTCAATATCTGTATCAGACTATTTAAAATTCATAAAATACAAAGATTGCTAGCTTTTTGTCTCTACTTCTTTTGTGTTGGTTTCTCTGTCACTATCTCATTCTAGACAGCCACGATGCTTCTATTTATAAACAGGCATCCAGTACAGAATAAATGGTGGCAATCACAATACAGGAAGAGTGGAGCTGGCCATTGATGGGCAATGGGGCTCAGTATGTGGTGTGACCTGGGATGATCAAGCTGCCAGTGTATTTTGCCGATCTCTCAATTTTACACATGGTATGTTTAAATTTTAAAACCATGACATAGCACTTCATTTAGTATCTGGCACATAATATTGAAGCAAACATGGGAGACACAAGCATCTGTTGTGTTTGTCATGACATCATTTTTCAATAGGCATTGAATAGTGCTTTTTCACATATCTGCAAATGTTTCTCTTTGTACACAGGTGTTGCTATTACCAACACAGACTTTGGACAAGGCTCTGGACCCATATGGATGAATGGAGTCATTTGCAACGGTACAGAAGCCAGCATCCACCAGTGCCCACATGCAGGTTTCTACAAAGGCAAGCACCAAGGACTCTCTCTTTGCAACTCCCATGATTATGATGCTGCAGTATTCTGCCATCAGAATGGTAAGTGCAAAATAGATGTATGCTTGACTGTCCAGTCTCGCGAGAATAATACAGTGAATAAGGGAAACTAGATCTGTAAATCACTGTATACATCTGTAAAGCTACCATTTTAGCCTAAGAATTATTTTACAAGACTCAGGTGCTTGAACATTTCTTACATTGTCTGATTACTACCCATATATTCTTGCCTCAGTGTTTGTTGATCATTGTGTCTACAGTGCGTCTGAACAGACCTCATGGTTCCAGTGAAGGTGGACTTCTGGTTTATCAAGGAAATAAGTGGACAGGAGTATGTGATAGCCAGTTCAGCAATGTAGAAGCCACAGTTGCATGCCGCAGCTTAATGCAAGGATTCAACGATGGTGTTGTTATTCCTGTGAGTGTTGCAAGCATTATCAACATAAAGTGCAATAGTGCTCATATACCAGGATTTTTTGTTTGGAGGTCACTGCAGGCTAAATTTGATGAGCTTTTGTAGCTTTTAAAATTTGTTCAATAATTTTTTAACTGCGATTAACAGTGAGTAAAATGATAAGTCAAGCAAATAAATACATGACTGCTTTTGCAGGGCTCATCATTTGGGGATCTAGGGACAGATATCTCCATGTCAATTAAATGCCAGGGTGATGAAAAGGACATAAGCAAGTGCCACATCTCAATGGGTTCATGTCCAAGTCAGCAATACATGTCTGTCTCCTGTAGCACAACTCCTATTGATGTTAGCGGTAAGCATATCATCTGACATTTACTGATGGTTAAGATTTTCTTAATGTTAGGCACTGTACATGTACAAAAAGTACACAAAAAGGGATACATGTATACAAATATATGCTAAGGCATCAACAAACTTACTGTCATTAAAAGACAGAGCTGCTGGCTTAAAGAAGAATTGTAAAATTCATGCATCATTTCCTAGACTGTCCATGTTTCATAGGTATGCCTGTAAGATTTGCCGAGAATGATAACTCAGCTTATCATGGTATTGTGGAGGTGCGCTACAAGGGTGTCTGGAGTCGCATCTGCCAACAGGGCTGGGATGATGCAGATGCTACGGTTTTTTGTAGACAATTGGGATATAAGGTATGCAGTGATTTGTTTAAATTTGAAAAAGCGCAGTGTCATTAGCATGTGTTTTTGGCATGATAAGCCTACTTCTGAGAAATTATAAACATAAAATTTTGGTGTTCTAATTATCTATTCAATTATCATGTTTATGTGGTTAGAATATGTAGGCTGCTTTCAAACTGACATGTTTACATGACTGAAAAATACTGCTTCTACAGGCAGGAGTGCAGTATCTGCACCACAAGAAGAATCCTCAGCCCATCCAGCTGCGTGATATGGATTGCTTTGGAAATGAAAAATTGTTGTCTAACTGCAATTACAGCACCTCTCCAGATCTAAAGAACTGTAACTTTGGTTCTAATGATGCAGGTGCTATCTGCTATAATAATACAGGTGAGATAAGTGGATATAGAAAACTCACAGCTCATTGATTTTTTTTTTGGAGGGGGGGTGTTTCTTTTGCATCCAATGTTATTCTAAAAATGGTGCTTATCTGTTGTCTTGATTTGACATTTTACAGGCATTGCTTATCGTCTGTACGGAGGCTTTAATAGTGGAGACAACATCACAGGGCGTGTAGAGATTGCATATGATGGTGAGTGGGGTACCATCTGCGAGTGGGATTGGTCAGCTTCGAATGCTCGTGTGTTGTGCAGAAACCTTGGCTACCTGGATGGCATCCCTGCCTCTGCACCAAGTCCTCCTCTTCCTGAAAGGGAATATTTTCTCAGTGCTTCCTTCTGTGATGGAAATGAGAACAATATCTTCTCCTGCCTCAATACTGGCTTCAAGTCTGGTTACCTTGGAGACTTGTGTGGAGGTGAAGCTTATGCCACTTGTTACAAACAAGAAGTTGGTGAGTAAAATTCAGTGAAATAAAAAAAATCCATTTAAATATACTGCTATTCATTTAGGCTTTGGCAGGAACTATAGTTTACTTGTGGAGTTGGTTCAGCTGTTATTGTTATGTGCAGTTTTTGTCAATGTTATTTATAAGACTGCTGAATTTTTTATCCTATAGAAAACAGGCCTTGCTGGTTTTAGCATTCAGGAAAAAAGTGTGCAAAGACAGTCAAAAGGCACTAAATTTCCTTTAAAAATTCTTTTCTTAGCCATTACAAGCATAAGGCTTGTCAACACCGAAGGCAAAGTGGGCACCAACCATGGTCGAGTGGAGGTGTTTGTTCAAGGTCCAAATGCCTGGGGATGCATCTGCGATGATTACTGGGATCACCATGATGCAAGCGTTGTGTGTCGTGAGCTTGGTTATGATTATGGTGTGGCTCATTCACAAGGCAAACACGAGATAGCCAATGGTTACATATGGCTGGACAACGTGGAATGCCTTGGGAATGAGACTTCCCTTACTGAGTGCAAGCATCGAGGAATATCCACAACTAACTGCCAGCACTATGAAGATGCTGGAGTCTCCTGTTACAGTAAGTCCTTGTCTGATTCCGAGCATTCAGATTCTAGCAGTCATGTTCATGGTCTATAACTTCTTAAAAAAAAAAAATCAGCTGCTCCTCAAATGCTTATTTTCACTCAGCTTCAAGTAGGTTTTGTCACTTTTCATTTAAATTTTAAATTACCTTTTTGTTGATGCTGCCTATTTATACATTCGCTATATTAAATGTGCAACTTGTAAAAACAAATCTGTCCTTTAACCCTTATAAAACTCTTAACAAAAACTCTTTTAATGAGAGGTCACAACTTATTTCTCTAGAACTACCAGTGATATAATATAATTAATGAAGTTCTAGCTGAAATGTTTCATATCTGTCCTGGTTGATTTTTCAGGTTTCACATGGTCTATTCAGAAAGGGTACTATGGTGAGGTTCATGTTGCACACAGTCATATCAAAGGTGTTGTGTGTGAGGAGGGCTGGGGAGATAAAGAAGCTGCCACCCTTTGCAGGCAGTTTGGCTTTGCAGGTGGACGCTTTTTGGGTACGACTATGCTTCGCACTGAACAAGGAGTGACTTTTTTCAATGTCAGCTGCCCCCAGGGTGCCTCCGACATGAGTCAGTGTAGCACTGTTGTGTCACCGCAGTGTCACAGCATGACTGCTGCTGGAGTGCTGTGCTACAGGACAAACAGTAAGCAGTTCAATGATTTTGTATGAATAAAAGAGTGCCATCTAAACAAGCACTTATAAATGTGACTATCATTTTCCATTGTCCATGTCATAATTAATATTGGTACATTGATATAGCAAAATGTTATTGATTAAAATGCATATTTGTAAAAAGTCATAATTATGGAAACTTTAATTTTGCAGATGGCATTGAGTTCCGGTTGGCAGGGGGATCCTTATTTGAAGGTCAAGTGATGGTCGGCTATGATGGTGAATGGCATGCATTACATACCACCTCCTGGTCAAAAGATGATGCTGATGTATTGTGCAGAGAGCTTGGCTTTACAGGTGGTGACATCAGCAATGCTACCTATAATGTCAGCTCAAGCCCCATATACCTGGGCAATGTGCAGTGTGGACCACACCATAGATCACTGCTGGCCTGTCCCAACGATGGTTGGGGGAGCTATAAGTACATCAGCGACTATGCCAGAGTGCACTGTGTTCCCAAAGGTGAAATAATTTGTTCCTGACCAACAACTGGCTACTAAAAATTATTTCAGGAATAGACCAATCCATTAGGCAAGAATCAATTTCATATACATGTATAAGTAAAGTTACAAACAAACAAAAACTTTTGCACAAATAAAAGTTAAGGTGCAAAGCTGAGTGTTAAGATGGTTCCGCAATTTTGAAAGAGTCCTACAGATAGTTTTGGGCTGGTGGGCTAGAGTTCCCATTTTAATTTTTCAACAAAATGTCTACTTCTGTCATACAGTGACCCTAAGCAACATAACCTTTGGGGCTGTGCAAGTATGGAAAGGTGACGCCTACTCATTAAAGTGTTCACACGGCTTTGATGATGAAGCAGCATCTACTCTTTGCTTATCTCTTGGCTACTCCCATGGAAGATCTGCCTGCTGTAATTTCTTTGGAACATTTCCCTTAACAACTATAGAATCCAAGTGTGGACATCGGGAAGAATTTGATACATGCAAGAACATATTAGCAACTCCACAGTGCTTTCATGACTTCGGTTATGCATCTGCAGTCTGCTCTACAGTCAACTCTAGCGTTGGTAAGAATATTAGTTTCTGAGTGATTTATTTTTATTTACGTAAGCTGTAATATAACCAGCTTGGGCATTGCTACAAAAAACTGTCAGAATTTTAAATTGTTTGTTTACGAAATAGAGCTGTGTGTTAACGGAGGACTTGAGCATTGTAGTAAAATGAACAGATAAAGGTTATGGTGCTTTTCTTTCGATAGAAGCTAGTTGCTAAATATTTGTTCTTGCTTAGGCTATGGGCTGTGCTCTTCTTTAGAGTTTAAAAAAAACGACAAACTATCAGCTGCTCCTCAAATGCTTATTTTGACTCTGATTTTAAGGGAAGCATCTTGTCGGTTTAATTTTAATTGAAATTGTTTAGAAAAACCCAGATTTAGAAGTATTGTTATGAGAGAACATCTAATATCGCTATTTTTATGCTTGCAATTTCGTAGATATATGGCTTCACACATGCATACATACACAAATATACATCAGCTTAATCTGATATTAACCAGATGCTGATTTAACTTTTCATTATCTCATTTCAGATTACATGAGTACCTCCACTACAAAACCAACCACCACTTTCACTACTAGTTCAACATCCCGTACAACCATCACTTCAACAAATGCATCTTCCACAACCACCACTACTCCAACCACTACCACTTCTAAACCAACTACCAAAACTACTATGTCCACTACTACAACTACTAAACAGGCCCAAACCACCACCACTACACAAGTGTATACCACTTCTACAAAACCCACCACAAGGCAGCCAACCACTAGCACAAAACCCACAACCACTGTTAAAAGCAGCACAACACCACCCACAACCAAAGCTAAAGCTGTCACATCTTCAGTATCAGTCACCCCTACCACACAAACCATTTCAGATTACACTTCTTCAACCCATTCAAGCAATACACCAGTAGAAGGCGGGATTACAGAAGCCCAAGCTCACAGCACGGTCAAAACCAATGCTGCTGCCATTGCTGTTCCAATCATTGTGATCCTGTTGGTGGCATCTGTTTCTGTTGTGGTTATGTACAAGTTCCACCAGCGCCGAAAAGCTATACCCCATCAGCGCTTTGATGACAACATTATGGAACAGCACCCTGATGGCAGCATAGCAATGCAAAACCAGCTGTATGACATGGGAGGTGTTGAAGTTAATCCCTTTACTCTGTCCGGCACAAGCAAGTACATGACTGGAGCATCTGAGATCACCCTTGGTAGTGATGGTAATGCCCATTACACCAACCAAAGCAATGGACAAACTCAAAGAAATGGGAACGATGGCTATGCAAACCCCCTCTTTAATGTGGTAGAGCAAGCTGCTAGCAGTAAGCGAATGGACAAAAATGGAGTATATTAAAATTTCCTTAACAGGAA
This sequence comes from Pomacea canaliculata, assembly GCF_003073045.1. Lineage (NCBI taxonomy): Eukaryota > Metazoa > Mollusca > Gastropoda > Architaenioglossa > Ampullariidae > Pomacea > Pomacea canaliculata. The sequence goes on along the minus strand of NC_037602.1, from coordinate 13,767,461 downwards.
ATGCTGGGTGTGAACTGTTGACATGTTTATAAATGGCTGTCAGCACAATGTTGATTGCCCTGTCTACTTTCAAAAATAAGCATGTGATGTGATAGGTAAAGAAATCCACAAACACACATGTAAAAATTAAGATTAATAGAATGAGCATAAAGGATTCTTGCAGTTTTTGTTTTATCAGTAGACAAATACACACATCACTTTGTCACTGATAGTTTAGTGCTTTAATGTTTGGGTTAGGCATCAGCTTTGGTCACATACTGACACACACAATGAGACACCAAAGGGTAGTGTTTATTTAGTACATACAGTACAAGCATAATTCAAACCCTCTGCATAAATGTATGAAAGTGTGAGTTGAGTTGTGTACAGTTTTCTAGGTGTCTTTCAAATTTGGACCTCATGCAATATGTATATATGCTTCTGGAATGTACATGTTCTGTGTGTGGATGGGGGGACAGCGAGGCCATCAATTCACGCCAATCCTTCATCAATAGTGTTAAGGTAGTATCTTAACAAATGTAAGAAAAATCTATTGCAGCATGTTTCATACAAACATGATGTTGGCAACAATAAAACATTTGCCGGCTACCACAAAATGTAAAGTATCAAGAGAAGTAAAATGATTTATTAAAGATATTTTTTTAACTGAACGCTGTATTATTGATAAATACATTGAATAAATTGTTGAAAAAGTAATATTGGTGTTTCTATAAGTGCTCAGAAAAAAAATGTCAGCTTTCCATTATTTGGATGTGCAGATAAACTGCTATAATATAGCATACACCCTAATGCATTCTTACATGTTGTATACTCAAAATATTTTTAAATGTCATCTGTTTCTTTTCTGTTACATACATGCATTCAAATACACTAACATGTGCTGTTCTCTACAGTAATGCAACATTTTTGTTCTTATTATTTTTTTCCATGAAATCTCACATAGGGATTGTAGTAGGGGTGGCATCATGTATATTGCAGACTTTTAAGTAGTGTATGAAATGCAACAGAGTGACTAATTAGTTTCACAACAGAGTTGCACTTTAAAACTGACATTATATTTTCTTATTTTTTCCTGCCTTGAGTGCATCACCCATGTGCATGAAATTCATGAAACTGTCTCATGCAGCTTTCCTTGATCTGGAACTGGACGCACAGTGCTGCCAGGCACAGACATGACTATCATCCAGTGATTCTGTGGTTCCTCTGCTTTATGAGAGTTTAGATATGTCCAAACTGCGAGTTCATATTCCCTTCCAAAAGGGGTCCTGCAAATCAAAGAAAGAAAGAAAAAAAACATTTCGAAAAACTTTTGCCAATAATTGCATTCTACTTTACAATCCCATAATTCTTGTCGCTTGTCGGTCATTGGCTTTCAAACAAGTAGTGTATTTTATAATAATAGTAATATATATAAGATAATTGAATTTTTAGAGTGCATTTCACTGCATATTGGTGAGCTTAATGCTTCATCCATCAGGGTTGCCCAATCTACAGCCCACAAAGGGTCCTTATCCAAGCCACTTATTTTAACCAGATACAACATCATAATTCTGGCAAAACCGCCATGTTCTGGCCCACGAGATTTTATATAATGTCCAGTGTGGTCCTCACGCAAGAAAAGGTTTGGCACCACTGTTATACATGAAAGGGTACAAAGAAACTGACAGTCAACAATAAAGGAGACACAATAGCAAACAGATGCAGATCAGACCACACACATTTATCTTTAGAGTCAGTCATATGTTGCACTTTTCTATGTACTTAAAACATTAGAGAAGTAGTTTCACTAGAAAACCATAAGGCTGTCATTACTTAAAATCCAGCATCTATATGCTTAACTTTAGACAACTTTGGTATTTGATTCCTAAGCTTATTTCATAAAAATAAACAACTACTATGTGTTGAGGGGGGAAGGTTTGTCCATTTTTATGCTATGGAAAATTCAAAATACAGTCAATATTATATTGTAATTATCAAGGAAAATAGTACAGGCTGCATCACACCTTGAAAGATATTTCCCTTCTACAGCAAGGGCCTGATTTGTCTTACAGTGCACTATAATCAGCTCGTCATTGGCCTGAAAGCAAACATTCAAGAATAATAGTAAAAACTTATATCCCCCTGTAAGTTCATGTAAATTATGTAAACAAGGTGGTGCTTATTAAACTGGAAACTAGTAAACGACAAACATTGACTTAAGGAAGGATGCAAACTATTGACATCAAGATTTTTTTGTACATCTTAAAATCCTTCCACTAAGTCTTACTAAAACCTCTGGTATCAGCCTGTGTTCTTATACATCAACTCAGTTGTGTACTTTTACAGCCATGCACATTTAATTTAGAGACTTGCAAGTGATGATATGTAAAAAGGATAACTGCAATTCTTACTTCAGTTAAGATTAAACTACGTTTACATTTCCCCAAAATATATGACTACATGTGCAGGTTCCCCGAATAACAGTGCTTTAGCCCTTTAACCACATATGATTACCATCACTGGTTCATGCTCATATTCCAGTCGAAGTAAAGGGTTGCGGTAAAGGCACATCCACTGTGTCAGAAAACTGGGTTCTGGAACAAGTAATAGCTCCTGGTGGCGAGATTTATTTTCAGTTTTGAAGCTGAGTTTGTCTGAAAACAGGTATAACTGTAAAAAGAAAAGTAGAAATGCATAGATGAGATACAAATATTTAGTCTTTTATAAATAAACTTAGAGCAGTTACAAATATTTCATTTTAAGAATTGAAAATGCAACCCTTAGATATGATATGCATGCCTAAAATTAAATATAAAAAAATTCTTGAAAAATTGTAAAAATTTAATGGAAAAACATTTTCTTTGGCTGTTAGGAAACAGTAAAGATGTCTATACGTTATTTATTTTATCATACACACATACATTTTTGATCATTATTCTGCTGTAGTTTTACAATAAATGTGTTTTTGACCACATTAAGAATGATCTTATATGGCTCACATTTCCTGAATGTTCGCCCACAGTTCGAAGATAAAATGGTTGTCCATACCGCAGTTTGGCACCAAGCTGACCCCCACCAACACTATGGAAAAAAAAAGGTTTTACTTTCTAAAAAGCATTTTAGTCCTAAAAGAAAAGAAAATTACATAAATTATTTTGACAAAAAATAATTAGATTAAAGCAATTGCTATATGCTTCTTGTTCCAAATCACCCCTGTGGAGCATAGGGCTGCAAAGTAAGTACTATTAACTGTTAAATAACTTCTAGGTGTAAAAAGTTTTGCAAAATTTTTGAGCTCAGTCTTGATGTCATATAAGGTCAAAGTTTAAAAAAAAATTAAAGGTTGTCCCCTAACATTTTTAGTTCATTTGGGGAAAGAGGTGATACCACCTTTTTGTGAGAATGGTACCCATCTACCCTCCCACACCCTGTATGGAGACATTATCCCTTTCCTGGCCATATAGTAGTATGGAACATGGCACAGAGGAATAGGTACAGGCTTGGTGGTGGGGGGTAGTTACTGGCTGGGTGACAATTCAGGGACTAAAGGAGAGCAGGAGGGTTCAGGGTTAGTGTCTGTTTGAACTTAATTTGTTCACTTGCCATGTCTATACAGAAGATTATAATTTTTGTTTATAATTATACAATTAATGTAACAAGGTAGATGTGGGTTGCTTTCCCAATCTCACTACAAGAACAAACACAATACTCTCACGGGTTCCAAGTCCTTTAAGTCAATAGTTCTGGCTAAGGCAAAACATCCACATCACAAACTCGTGTTCTTGATGACCCGTAGTTCTCACCTCTGTGCTGTCCCCTCACATTCTCCCCTCCTGCCCTCTTTGCCTTACCTTACCACCTGACTTCTCTCCAAAACATCCCGCACCTCCATCCTGTCACTAGTTAACCCCCTCCCATTCTCCTTCGGCCACGAAGTTGTCACCCGGCCATTAATTACCTCCCACCGCCAAGCCTGTACCTATTCCTCTGTGCGTGTGTATGTGCAATGCTCCATACTACTATATTAACTCTTTAAAGTTATAGGTGTTATGTGAAAGATACTTTTAAAATGCCTAAATTGAATTCTTGATGTTGATCATCTGTGGAAGATTTGATTACCAACAAGGTTCCTATATAGCTGTAATTAAAACTTTGTTTATTACAAGGGCTGACTGGAATTTTTATGCTTTGATCGCTTTTGTATTTTTTTTTATATCTGTAAGTCAGAACAAAATACTGGACGACCTGGTTAGCTCCTTTTTATTGGAACAAACTTTAATGTCCTGTCCTTCCATTTGGTCTAATGCCCTTTCCATAGTTTGCTTGACTTTCTATATAACCTGGTTATTTTGGGTTTCTATGTCAGGCAGAGGATATATATATATGCACAGACACACATGTGCACAGACACATTGTGGTGGGTTTCTGGGCTTTGGATTTGACCGGCTGGTAAGCTCCTTTAGTTAGGCCTACCACGGTGAGAAGATGCAGCAATGTGACAACACAGAAGTGGGCAAGAGGTTCTGGAAGATTCAATGGGGCAGGGTATATAAGTAGTCAAGAGCTGGAGGATAAGGAAGCACTTTCTTGGCATTTTTTGCTGTTCAAACAGATATGTAGTTGCCGAGTGTGCGTATTTTTAATCTGTGCATTTTTATCTGCCTCCGATTAAGATTACCATGTTCCTGTAGATTTGCTTCCTGTAGATCCTCCTCTACTATTCTAAGGGAGAACTAATAAAACATCTTCTTACTATCTGGAAAAGTATTCTCTGTATTATTATGATTTCCTGTGTGATTGGCCCACCCCTATATAACCGTAGAAATGAAACATTGTATGTGTTACACAGTGCTGTCTACAACAGGCCAGAATATAAAGCACCCATTCTCAAGAAGACATCTTTTTCTATATACATTTTCAAATGTAAGATAAAAAAGCTCTGTCTTATATAATTATAGTTTGTATCCACTTTTTTACATCAAAGCTACCAACAACAGTCCCTCTGAATCCCAATATTTGCTATAGTTTCAAATTTTTAGTGGATGGTGAGAGTTCATAGTTTCTGAACTACACAAAGTTCACACTGAACTTGTTAAACGTCATGTTCTTCTTCAGGATGTGCAAAGCAATAAAAACTTCACTGCATAAAAAATATAAAATGTAAAACTATAATAAATAGTAATACAGTATTTGGGATAGACATAAAAAGTCACCTTTCAATGCTGAAAACTGTCCGTTGATTAGGTTCAATAGTCTGGCTGCCTGTGACAGAAGCTTTTCCAGTGATTTGTACTTGGAAAAGTACATTAGGATCTGAAACATTGAGTGCAACAACACAGTCATTTCGTGGAATCTGGTTGATAAAATACTGAGTGCGGTCCTTGTCACCAGCACATTGCAGCATTACTTGGTCACCAAAGTGGACAGCAAAATCTTGAGTGACTGAGAGCTCAACCTGAAGCAAAGAAACACATTAACTGGGAATAATTTGGTGGGCCAAAAACAAATGTCTTAACTATTACAATGGCAAACACAAAACCCCATCTCTGATTAAGATAGTTATTTTATGTTAGCACTATTCTATATATATATATCTTCCTGTAAATAACGAATTTACATCATTAAAAAAATAATAAACATTTGCATATTTTTTCAGATGTAATATAATATCCCAGTGCACTTAATTTTAAAATTATGAACCAAACTTGCAGCCTTTTCAACATTCAAAAAACAGTTAAATCACCTTTTTTAACATGGTGCTGAATAGGTTATATGTTTTTTGAATCAAAAGTTCCCCTCTTTCTCTCTTGTATAAGAAGTTCTTTAAGGTGTCCTGTAAAAGAAATTTATTAATATTTTGCATTCAGCACAATGCTAGCCTTATATTATTTTTAGCTCATGCCGCTGTTGAAATAATCTAAATTGCAATATAAGTCTATCTAATGAATAATTACATTTTGCCACATGGCCTAGATCTACACAAATTACTTTATGTTTATCCTCTGAACTAATCAGTTCCTATGCTGGTGTCATTGTTACATCGTTCATTTAACAATTTTTTTTGAAAAAGATTAACTGCTCCGCTGCTGAAGTTGATATGCACACACACATCGCGATTAACACAATTACACCTGACAATCTGTGAGCTCTAAAAATACCTCCTCTAACTGAATGTCTTCGCTCCAGTTTCCTACACGAACTGACGGATTATAAGGTCCGAACAGCCATGATTATAGCTGATTTATTAAATGTTCAGACAGACTGGCTACAGCGATCAACCCCAATACTACAGTTCTTGCGTTGGTCTGCAGGGAGTTGTTTCCTTGGAAACAGTCTAGTCTCGCGCTTGAATGCTGTTACCGAGATCTTTCAAATTTGAAGTCAAATAATTTGAATTATCGCTAATTTTAGTGTTAATAAAAGCTAATTTTTTTCAGTTAAATTGTCTTAGTAAGATTTGTGTGAAAATATTAAATGACTTTGTGATCTTGAAAGAAACACTGAAGCGGATAGTAGCTAGTTTTCCCCCACCCACCCTCCTTTTCCGTGGTACATTGTTTATTTTTTTAGAAGTACAATCAAAGAATATGTTTTGCTTCAAATTTAACTCTTCTACTAAAGTACTTTAAAGTAAATTCTTCCTTTAAGAAGATCTCGCTATTTCTCGAAAAACATTGACGTCTAAACAAGCATCCGCCATTTTGTGGAAAACGCTAAGAAGAGCTGATTGCTTGACATTCATTACAAATAGGCAACTGAGAAATGACAACTGTGTATCAGCGGTCGAGTGGACTTGTTCAGCGACGAGCTGTAAGTTCAAGTCAGGGCGCTGAAGGCGGGGCAGATGATCGCGATGAAAAGCTGGGTAATGAAGACGAGGAAGCAGAGGACCATGACTCTAAGGAGACCCGCCTCACCCTAATGGAAGAGGTCCTGCTTCTTGGGCTAAAAGACAGGGAGGTAGGCTTGTTATGGTACTCAAGTTTATTAACTGTTAATTTAACATAAATACTTAAAAATGTCATCATTTTGCTTAAAAAATACGTGGAAGTTATCTGAAACATTTTTTTAGCAATAAAATCCGGATACAGCTACAAGCCCGTACTTGAAGTAGATATTTTCCGATATATGGACAGAGCGTAAAATAACCTCTCGAAAACTGCTTTTGTTTGGGCTAACCTTACTCGGATCTTGTTTTGACTCTGCTTCCTGCGTATTCTTTTTTGACAGGTCACTAACTCAGTCAGACGATAATGTAAATTCAATCATTAAAATCGGCAACAATATAGATCAATAGTTAAAACAAACAGCGTGGTCTTACTTTTGACAAAGCTCATTATTTTAATTTTTCATGTTGCCTTTCTTATTTTTAAAAAAAATTGTTTGTTTACTGGTTTAAAAAAATTCAGAATCATGTGTGGATCATTCTACAACTTAAATACAAAAGATTTTTATTTCCTTATCAGGGAAAATTAAAAAGAAGGATTGTGGATTCATGACTTTCAGATGGCAGCTTAGGTGCTCAGTATATGCCGGTGAAAATAGGTCACTGCTTATCAGTTTGACCAGGATATGTGAAGAAAGATTTACTGCTATCTGAAATAACCAGCTTTGCACCCTTTGCTAACTCCACCTGGAAACCCCCAGGTAACCTGCCATTCCCAATCCCAGATGAAAGAGGAGGGTTGGGTGTGGGGCTAGCAAACAATCCCCCTCCCCCCTGTAAAACAACCCCTGCTACAGAAACTGCAAATACAACACAAACACAACGAGAGCCTGGATGGGAAGATCCCTCTTCGGAAGGGCCTATGACGGTGTTGGCGAAAACCCTCAGGAAGTCAGCTCGCCGACTCATTTTCGCACAGCCAAGACGAAAAACTAGGATAGGGACCTGGAGCATCAGAACAATATATGAGAAGTAAAAAATAGCTCAGGTAGCCCAGGAAATGAAGAACTATGACATCAAGCTCCTCGGCCTGTGCAAGACAAGGGAGATTGGAAGCAGCCAGACCAGACTTTTGTCAGGACTATCATCTACTCTGGAGATGAAGACCCTGGCCATGATCACACACAAGAAGTAGCTGTACTAATGACACCAGAGACTGCAAGACTCATCAGACAGACCACACCACAAATTTAACCTGCAGTTTCTTAGAGACCACAGCAAGCAAGAAGAGTTCAACTGTGAAGTTAAAAACAGGTTTGCGGCGCTTGAGGGACTCCTGGAAGAAACAGTGGCCAACCACTGGACAGGATTACAGGAGATGTGGAAGACTGCCTGCACACACTCTAGGAAAGAAATAAAACAAAAACCAGCACAAGGAATGGCTGACTTTAGGGACCTGGCAAAAGAAAAAAAGGAAAGGAAAGAGCTGAAGCAGAAGCTCAACGAGTATCAAGACCAGCAGGAAAAAGAAGTCAGAACAAAGTACTGGGAGATAAACCAAGAAGTGAAGAAGAGTGCAAGAGGCGACAAGAGATAGTTTGCACACAGAATGGCAGAAGAGGCAGAACAAGCAGCTGGGCAAAATAACACAGACTATATGAAATTACAAGAATTTTGTCAGGAAGGAAAAACACCAATGCATGTAGATCAGTAAAGAATAAGAATGGCAGCGTCATTACCAGGGATGCAGAACATAGATCTTGCTGGGTGGAACATTTTGAAGAAATACTGAAGCAGCCACCAGCATCAACCACTTTGGACATTGGCCCAGCCACCGAACAGCGCCAAGTGAACACCAACCCACCAACCAAGGCAGAAATCATCAAAGCCATCAAGTCCTTGAATTCTGGCAAGGCAGTGGGCCCAGATGGCATTCCTACAAAGGCACTCAAAGCAGACCCAACAGCGGCAGCATAGATGCTACACCCCTGCTACAGAAAATTAGGGAACAGGAGCATACTGGCTAGCAAAGCTACCCAAAATAGGCGACCTGACACAGTGTAGCAATTGGCGTGGGATTACGCTATTATCCATCCCTGGTGCTGACCAGAATCATCTTGGAAAGACTGAAGAATGCCCTAGACAAGAGACTGAGGCAAGACAGGCAGGCTTTCGGCAGGGTAAATCATGCATAGACTATATCGCTACACTAAGAAATATTATTGAACAGTCCATCGAATGGCAGTTGCCTCTCTATATGACATATGTGGATTTTGAGAGGGTTTTTGACTCTGTAGACAGGAAAGCATCTGGAAGTTGATGCAGCACTACAGATTTCCTCCAAAGTTCATTGCCATCATCCTGCAGCTGTATGAGGACTCGACATGCCAGGTGATCCACAATGGAAAGTTGACTGACCCCTTCACAGTGAGGACTAGAGTGAGGCAAGGTTGTATGCTTTCGTCGACAATCTTCCTGATCGTCAGAGGCTGGATCTTGAGAAGAACAACCTTTATCAGGAACATGGGCGTTCAGTGGACCTTCGCCAGGCAACTAGGATCTTGACTTTGCAGATGCTATCAGCCTGTTGTCCCACAAGCAGCAACACGCACAGACAAAGCTCATTTGGCTCAGAAGCAGCGATGACTGGCATCAACATCAAGAAGACAGGTTATGCTGATCAACAACAAGCAAGAAGTCCTACTCAAACTACTTAGGGAATGTATTACAGAGTTTGACCATTTCACCTACCTTGACAGCATGGTTACCAAAGATAGAGGAGCAGATGAAGATGTAAGAAGCCAAATAAATAAAGCCAGGCTTGCATTCCACACCCAGCGACCTATTTGGAACTCCAAGGCTTTATCTCTACACACCAGGATCCACATCTTCAGCGCAAATGTAAAGTTAGTCCTTCTATATGGATTTGAGGTATGGTGTGTGACAAACACCATCACCAACAAGATTCAGACATTTGTTAACATGTGTCTGCACGACATCTTCAACATCAGATGGTCCAAGAAGATATTCAGTGCAGACCTGTGGGAGAGAACCAACCAAAAGCCTTCCAGCCAAGACATCAAGAAGCGGAAATGGGCACTTTAACTTGTCTTACCAAATGGCAGAGGGCACTCCAGTGGCACCACTGTTAGCACCTGTCACCAATACAGCGGAGGTTGGGTGTCCTGGGTTTAGCTCTCATCTCGGGCATGGTGTTCTTTCTCTGCTTGTGACATCAGTTTACAGGGCTGGCTGCTTTGCCATGATATATATAGCCTTAGTTGCAGGCTTGGCGTCAAATACCAATTCCCCTCCCCAACACACATACACAACTACCACCAGATGGCAATGCACGTGACTTTGCGCAAATAAACAACTTTTCAAATATAGGGAAAAGCCAGTTAATATGTGAAAAAGCTTTTTGGAATATTCCTTTCAGGACAGCATGTAGAAGATATGGTATACATGTCAACTGACAGCCTTAAAGGTGGTGACATTCCTGCATGATTGTCACTGTCTGTTCTTTTGATATTACTATTTTGTCTAAAATTATGTTTGGTCGAAAGCCCTGTCAAAGTGGGTGTAATAAGTGAGTGGATTTTTGTTTCTATTTTGGGGTGAAAGTTGGGAATTCGTACTTGTTTAAAACACAAATTCATCCTTTCATATTTCATTTCAGTGCCCATTTGGGCCTTTTCGTCGTTCTGGTACTGTTAATTCAATTTCTTATTTGTTTTGATATGAACAAAAAATTGCTTTTAGATTCTCATTTAAAAATAAGAGTTTTTAATAACATTTCAGGCAAGTATTTGTGACTTAGTTATTGGATATGACCATTAGTCAGGAAGTCTTGTTCTGAAAAGACTTTATATCTGTTCTGTCAATTTTCTAGGGATACACCTCATTTTGGAATGACTGTATATCATCGGGCTTGAGGGGCTGCATTCTCATTGAGCTTACACTACGAGGGCGCATTGAGCTAGAGAAAGGGGGTATGAGACGACGTAGCCTTAACAACCGCAAAGTACTGTGCAAGTCAGATCAGCCGACAGGTGATGTCTTGCTGGATGAAGCTCTAAAGCACATGAAGGAAACTCAGCCTCCTGAGAATGTACAGAGCTGGGTGGAGTATCTGAGTGGTATGTAACAGAAATAAGATTGTTTTGTTTTGTGTTTGAGATTATTGATGGAAATAAAGGGGTTCAAGTACAAAATAATTATGACATAAATATAAAGTGGAAAAGTGAATACTGTAATAGAATGGATGTGGGCAACAATATTAGCATTTTATATAACATCATCAGATGTATGATATTAACCACACATAATTTAACTTTGGTAGCACTGTAATAAGTCTGTAAGTTTGGAAAGTTTATTGATGAGCTTGTAAGGCTGTAACAGCTTTCAGCAATGAAACTTTTTTTTAATTAACAAGTCATCTTATTGTACTATTAGTAACAGTGCCGTTGGCTTAATAAACGAATAATATACAGAATAAGTACAGTGTTTACTTTTTTGTCAGGAGAAACATGGAATCCTTTGAAACTGCGCTACCAGCTTCGGAATGTACGAGAGCGACTGGCAAAAAACCTTGTGGAAAAGGGGGTGTGCACAACAGAAAAGCAGAATTTTCTTCTCTTTGACATGACAACCCATCCTCTGACGGACAACGGTGTCAAGCAGAAGCTTATAAAGAAGGTTCAAGATGCCGTCCTTAGCCGTTGGACCAACGACCCTCATCGCATGGATCGCCGGACACTGGCCCTCATTTACCTGGCCCACACCTCTGACGTGTTGGAGAATGCTTTTGCACCGCTGTCCGATGATGATTATGAGGTGGCCATGAAACGTGTTCGAGAGCTACTTGACCTGGACTTTGATGTGGAAAGCATGAAGGAGGGAGCAAATGAACTGATGTGGGCTGTTTTTGCTGCTATGACCAAGTAAAACTTCCTGCTTTCTAGCAAGGCACTATGTTCCAGAAGTTTTCTCCCACAAACACTTGTATATGTGTGCACATACATGCACTGAAGGTACAAAAGGGTGTATATGTGCATGTTTATGTGGATGGGTGGATGTGATTTAGTTTGCAGGCAGTGTGTGTATGTGATGCACATAGGTGGTGTTGCTATCTCAAACATTTTGAAAGTTTCCATAGGTGAGCATGTAGAACTATTGTTATGCATGGAGGGATGAGTGAAAAAGGTGGTCCATAGTAGTACTTTTTCTGTGATCAGGTTTGATCAGAAGAAATCTTGTTGGCAGGAGCAACTGCCACTCTTGGTCAATGGGTGGGGTAAATTACTCAGCAATATCTGCAGATTAAAGGATTGGGTGAGGGAAGAAATTGAGCCTCCCAAAGGACTTCACTTACAAAGATTCTGTGAGCAGTGGTTATCAGTTTCTTTTCTCCTCTTCCCCGAGGATGTTTTTGTTCTATTGATTTGTAAATAATATATATACAAATATTTTGTTTCAAATTTGTTGTGTTGTACAGATGGAATTTATCTAAGCTTGTAATGGTTTCTTTATGGTGGTATTTTTATCTACTGTTTCTGTGGGCTTTAAGTGCAGATGGCCTGTGATGAGTTACAAGGCTCATATATCATTCAAACTGGGGAATATCTCAAAAAGGGGTCGACAACAACCTTCAAAAAAAAATCCAATAAACTATGCGTTCAAAATGTATGGCTTCAAGGTTTTGTTTTTAACTGCAAACTATTGCATTCTGTTTCAAATAAATTATTTTCACCTTGTTGAATTCAGCAAACTGGTTTTATCTAAAGTAGTTAATGGCTTAAAACAAGGCCTTGGTCCTTGAAACAAGTGGATGATGAGGCAAGGTGTACCAAAGCAAGGTTCAGAGAAATGAATGACAGCTGTTCTATCCACACAATAGCAACACAATACTTTTTATAACTCAAGTTGATAGATGGGTTCAAAGAAAAGAACAAAGGATGTCGACAAGTATGTTGCAAACATTTTGTGGCTAGTTTTGTGCTGTCATTTCTGGTATCATAAATGAAAGCCTTAAAGGCTTAAACATTTTACTCAGAAGAACATTTTATTTGGGCTAAAATGCTTTTTTAGCCATGATGTGTGCTTTATTTATGATGAATACTTCGATCACAGTAAGTGAAATTCAGCAGGTTTTTTTTTTCTTTGATGAAAGAAACATCCAGGTAATAGGGATGGATGTTTTACAACCTAAAACTTCGGCTTTTTTGTTTGAATATATTTTTATCTTGCATTGCTTTCTCAACAATTCACAACAATTTTGGTTGTTTCATTACCATGCTGTCTTGAAACTAGGATCATTATAATGATGCTAAATGTCACATGCTGTCCAAACCTGCAACAACATGGGGGCTAGCATTCATTGTATCTCCATTAAAGGACATGCCATTCATGGGTTTTTGAATAATAGCTGTGACGCAAAATCCCATGAAATAGAAATGTCAAAAAGATTTTAATATCAGCTAAGATAAAATAGCTAGGCTGAAGAAAAGCCTTTCAAATTTGACATTTGTTTAGTCTGCAACTGGTTATGGGCTGAAAGTAGTGATGCATTGGTATTTATTGGTTCACTCTCTGCAACTGATTTGTCCAAACCAAACCACTGACATATATCTGGGTTGCTGGCTGGCTGTCCAGACCAACTCTTAGCCTCTCATGATGTAGGTTGTCAGACCTTGACAAACTATTTAACAGTTTAATATCTGGAACTGCGATAAAATTCTGAAGTCGACAATAGAAATAGACTTGCTATAAATTTGTTACTTTTTATTTCTTTCACCTTTGGTGAAAGTCCTCGAGGTCAACTTCCCACAACTTATAGCCATTAAAAACCAAAAGCACAACAGACCATAGAGCTTGAGCTTTTGTACCTCCAGCATGAGAGTTTACTTCATCTGCTTTTCTTCTTGATGTTGATAAACTAGAAGCGAAATTGTGCTTTGGCCTCTTTCGAGAAGTTAATGCCGAAACTTTGTTTTGGAAACAGTCCAGAGATACATGTCTTTGTCTGAATGCTGCCAACTTGCTTGATTATGCCCCCTTTAACTGGTAGCGTGTACATTGTTGTTGAGAAGGCACCTGGCCAGCATAAACATCAAACACATTTGATTTTATATGTATCTTGAGGTTGGGATGCTACTCGTACAAGAGACTACAGCAGAGGAGGAAGTGATAGTGATATGTTGCAGAGATGTATTTAATGTACACGATCATGCATATTTTTATTTTCCAAGCATATAGAGAGAGCAATTGAAAGGCTGCAAAACTGCTTAGTTTCTTACACAGAAAGGGAAGGGTAATCTATAATAGAAAGATTGTATAGTTAGGATAAATAAAACATGCTGTGTGTTTATAGTAAACAGTGAATGTCAAATACCAAAGAAAAGAAAATAGAATGTTTGCTATTCATGACAGAAAATATAAATATATCAAAAGTAACGTTGTTTGTAACATAATGAGCTTTGGTAGCAGTCCTCCCTTGAAACAAACCAATCAGTGCACTCCCATGACATGCATTTGTCACAGAAGGTTTTCAGAAGGAAAGCTCAACAATAGTAATGTGTTGATAAGTATACTTTAATCACAATAAGAAACTCTTATTTCACTAGGCCATATCTTTATCAATTCAGACATGTATCAACACAAGGCTTCGCGCAACAAGGAACCAAGTTGGAGTCTGCCGGGATGTTTAACAATCCGTTTATTTTCTTAAATGTATCCATACACACAGCAGACATGGAGCTCAATTTTGTTGTCGTCTACAAGATGTATAAAGCTAGAGCTGGAAATATTTCCTACATACTCTTATCCCTGCATATAAATAGTATAATGCAATCTGTACAACTGTTTCAGCTAGGCCTCTTGGATAACTCGAGACTTTTTATACCAAGATTTCTGGATGCAGGTAAGAATCCAGGATTATCCTGGGAAAGATAAATTCCTGAAGAATATTCAGTTATGGATGTAGGCATGCTGAGGTACTATTTTCATCTTGTGTAATCAAAAACTTTGATAATGGAAAACAACATTGCAGTTTGTATCCAGTTTGATCCAAAATGTAACTATTAACAGTTTTAGGAACAGTAGCATAGTGTAGATGATGGATTAGCAAGATAAATATAAACAATATAACTGCTCCTTATATCATATAAAACTTAAAAGATTTTCTGTCACATTGCCAAATGTGAAATTAGAACAAAATATTTATAAATAAATATTTGTAATAGGCCTTTGCTGAGCGATGTGTTCATACATGTTACATTTGTTTTTATTATTATTGTCCTACACTTTAAAAAGTGTTGCATTGTGGTGTTCTATGTGTTTAGACTGTGCAACAAACTGAATAATCAACATCATATAGCACGAGCTGGCTTATTTGGACCAACAGCTTTGTAAGCTGGGAGCAACAATCCATACACTTAGGCATTTAGAACAAGCGGTACCTGTGGGTGGCTGGGAGCGTGAACGAGATTTATTTACTCGTGTGGGGGTAAAAACTTCAGATGTGGATGAATGTTGATTATCTTTTCCAATAGAATAACCCTGGGTTGCGCGCCCACTGTGGTCGGATCCACTGCTTGGAGTTTGAAGGGGGCTTGGTTTGTAAGTCAACCACGGTCTTCCCTCCTTTTCCCCCGCTACCCCTTTGTGTCTCTGAGCGCGCCTGCATAACCAACAGAGGGGAAAAAGGAGCAATCAAAAAAGGAGTGATAAAAGATTGATCAAAAGACGAAGAAAATCGACTGTTTCTATTACACCAACAGCCTGCTATTGTTAATATATAAATATAAACTATAAAACCCTTTTCTTGACATTTTCCCGATTACGATTCGCTCTTAGTTGCAACACCAAAGAATGGAATTCACGGACGTATTTCGTTATATAAATGTGACTACCTGGGTTGGGTTATTTGGTTTTGGTTTTGGTTTGTTTGTTTGTTTGTTTTTTTGTTTTTGTTTTGTTTGTTTGTTTTTTTTTTGGGGGGGGGGGGAATTGCAAATGTTGCATGTTGGAAAAAGAATACATTTTTTAAAAAATCTTTGGTCGACCCTACACTACGATTTTCTGCAGAAATTACGTAAAATAAATATATTTGGAAAGAGACTGTTTGTTCCATGGGTCACCTCTCATTTTGATCAAAACTATAGTCATGGCCACCGTATACTCCCAACTCCGAAAATTGAATCCGTCCAGGCCCTAAAAGACAAGTCGATCTCCGATGATAGAATTAGATATGAACGTCAACTATTGACAGCCATGTGTGTTTCAAACAAGCTTAAACCACATCTTCCTAAACAAACATGGCAGCCTGGCAATACACAGAAAACACTGGCACATAAAAAGAAACGTTTAAATCAATGGTTTCTTTTTAATTTAAAAATAGCCTTTATCATCATTAGATGTTCGGTTAATATGAAACAGGTGTTACTCGGGGTTCATTTAGCCTGAGCCTGGTCGATTCGACTTTCAGGTTGGGTCGACTGTTGTGATGCAGAAGCCGCATGGTCATGGCGGGGGTCGGTGAGCCGGTGTGATATGGGTTTTGGTGGAAATAACCGGCCCACGTTCATTGTTGTCTTTACCAGCCCACATCAGTCAATGGTGACTTATTAACGACCTTTTGCAGAAGTCACTGCTGATAAAAATAAAATTATTGTGACCGTTTGTGCTTTTTGTAGAAATCAATTTCAAGATATAATGAGTGGATTTTCAGAGAGCATCTTTGTCCACCACGGTACATACGTAAATAAAGGTCGATTGCTCTCAGCTGGAGATATAAAGTTCCCCTTCAATCCTTCAGTCAAGCGTAACAATGGTATCATAAGTGAAAGTAAAATAACAAAAAAAGGCATTATATATATATATGATTTTTTAAGAGTTTTATTTCAATACTTAAATAAAGAACTTGAATTTATAGGTGTTTAAGTTATGGTTCGTGAAATGAAAGAAGACGGGTTAATCTCCCTACTACGATACCTCTCACTTTCGTCCCGAATTCGGTGGATTTTAGCGAGTCTCAAGGTTTTTATCTGTGTGTGTGTCGGCGAGGGGAGGAATCAGAAGGTCAATCTTACTGACTCAACTCACCGGGCATACCTAACACCTGATTCTACACACAGCATCAGCTGTGCATACCACTGCTTGCATACAGGTAGGATCAAACACATCTGCTGGCAAAGCGCTATTGACTCCAAGGTAAGCACACAAACTCCTCCATAAGGTGTGAGTGCACAGCATCTGTAACAGCCACACAGGGCAGTATGGAAGGAAAAAATCAATATTCGATTCCGAAACAATATTTTCACTGGTTAAAGCATTCACTAAGCTTACATAAGTAATATTCATGGGATTGGACACAGTCTCAAGACATATAAACATCATTTTAAGAACAAATAGTTTTTTTATGCATGAATAAATATTTTAAAGACAAGAAACCAAATAAAAACTTTAAATTACTAACCAACTTGACCATTTTAATGAATTCTTCGAAAAGTTTTTATCGCTGGAAATGTACACAAACTCAGAGAGCTTTATCATATTAAATGTAAATTAAAAAGTATAAGGAAGGTGAAATAATAAGAATGATAATACACAAATCACTTACATGGCGCATTTCCCGGCTTGCAGAGAGCGCAATGAGCTTGAACAAATGAGCATCCCAAGAAATAAATGAACACTGAGTTCAAACCACAAAAACAAAGAGATGGATCGAGGGTGTGGTAGAAAAAGAGTTGACCACCAGCTCTACTGGACGCATTAAAAAGGTCTTAAGGCTAGTCTTAAACGGGTAGATGAATGCAAGAGAAGGGAAGAAAAAAACGCGTCCTGCCTAACACCTGATTTAGGATTTGATTTAGCAGTAATTCTAGTTCTTAACTAGAGTAATCCTTGTAGTCCACAAGCAATCATTCTTGTAGTCCACAAGCAGTCATTCTTGTAGTCCACTAGCAGTCATTCTTGTAGTCCACTAGCAGTCATTCTTGTAGTTCACTAGCAATAATCCTTGTAGTCCATAAAAGAAATACAGCTGAAACCATAATTCTGTGGAAACGTTTGGTCATACCATATAATCTAGAACGAGTATGTACACTTTGGTCAGAAGTTTGAGTCCAATTTGCATAAAACACAAAATGCTCAGTTTAGAAGCCGCTTATATGGCAGTCTGAGAGTTGTGTCCCCGTGCCTATTGCCGGAACTCATCGAGCCTTCTCATTATACTTCGTTCTTACATCTTTGTGACTATTTCATGATCGTGTTCAGCGCAATGAGTTGTTATTATTATCTTTGAGGTTAATAATAATAATTTACTTTTCTGAAGCCCACTATCACAATTTTGGATGTGCCTTTATAATGACAACCATAGAAAATTTACGTTACAGCTGAAACTCTTCAACAACGAAACAACAACCATAACAACAATCATAATTGTATATCAGTAAAGCACTTTGTTACAACTTAAAGTTTGCCATTAATATAACAAATAAAACATGGCTTTACTTATCAAACTGTTCAAAGACAACAATAATAATAATAAAACCCCATGAGTTTAATATTTAGTATATTAAAGAACTTTTTATAAAACATCTTGACCGAATTTTTCAGTGTTCGTGGGCGCTCTCCTTTAATTCGTCTGTACATAAGAACAGAGAGTGGTGCTGGTGGTGGGGGTGGTGTTGGTGGTGGTCGTCGTGGTGGTGGTGTTGGGGGTCGATCTTTTGGGGTGCATTACAACTGGCCACAAAGCCGCTCCAAAGACTTCTCAAAGGCAATGGTACATTCTTTTCACCTGACACACCTGTAAGCCTGAGTGAAATATTGTCTGTTGATGCACCTTCACGTGACTTCACCGCCTCCACAAACCTCAGATTGGACAGCTGGTCGCAAGTGAATAGTGAAAAGAAAAACAAGAGCTATAAAAAGTCTCCTCACGAACCAGAAATCAGGTTAAGGCCGGCCGTCTGCTTCCTCTGCTGTTGCTGCTGCTGCTGCTGGTGTTGGTGCCGCCATCATCATGAGTTTATTGAAAGTTTCTCTCATCTTGTTGACGGTCGCCGAACTGGTACACTCACTACCTGGAAAGAATGTCAGTTAAAAAAAGAACTTTTTTAGCAGGGTAATTGGGATGTGTTCGTATCTTCTACCTTGTCGCTGGACAAAGATTGTTTCGAATCACTTGCCAAAAAGGAAAATGCTTTAGGCAGAAGACAGGATAGAGGGAATGTATCTGGACAAAGGCTTTTTCTTAAAAAGTTTATTGTTGAAACCTTTTATATATTTTCCAATATAATGAACATAATGTAATTATGTCTAATTACAAATACATATTGTAATATTATTCTCTCGAAATCCATGTGGTGGATAAAATTTGCCTCTAAAAGCATTGCTTAACTTTCTATATCGATTAACTTTTACTAATGGGTGTTAATGTAATTATAGATTCATTACATTTGAATAGATATTTGTATGGATCTTGTATGTCATAAATGATTAATCTTTGAGTAGGATACAGTCTACACTGATATTTGAATGGATCTTGGATGTTAATAAACGATTGTTTCTTACCGGCTACCCATATTACCCATACAACAGCCTGAAATTTAAATTGATATTTGTATAGGTCTTGGATGTCAATAAATTGCCTTACCTTCCTGTGAGAAAAAAGTGCAATCGTCTTCTCAATGAACTTAAAAATAATTTTAGTGAATTATCGTTAAATATTTGTAAATGCTTATCAGTTTTACCTTTCTCTCCAGCTCCTTCTTTCCCGTCTGAAGAGACAAGCAGGTAAGTGGCATCTCTGTAATTTTCTCTGGAGAAATATCATGTTCTCTGAAAGCAATGCTTCTCAAATTCTCAAAGTATTTCAGACCGTGGACCACTTTGCTAACGAGGCCCAGAACTACTCTGTCTCGTGAACTTCACATTTAAACTGCCGCATTGCTCTCGTTACAATTCAAAACTAAATGTACTTTGAGAAAGTAGACTAGTAATTAGTTGACATTAAATTACAGACTTCGCAAAGTACTCATGAAAATTAAAAAATTAGTGGACTGAGTTACTAAGGGTGACCTATGACGCGGTTGAATGACGTGATGCTCACGATGTGACGTAAAGACTTCGTTGGTAAGCGAGGGTTTTATGTGAACGAGCAGGTGAGCATGGATGAAATTAAAACTGGTGTAAAATCAACACTCGACTAATTAGTGTATCTCGCGATTTAAACATCACTTTGCGGACAGATGATGACTGTCAGCTGTAGACCACACTTTGAGAACCACCGTCTTAAAGTTCCATTTTAAAAAATCGGTTCATCGGAACTTTGCGCGAGAGCGAGAGAGAGAAAGATGCATTTCACTGCTCATGCAAGAACACACTCGCACATGCGCCATCTTCATTTTATTTCTTCTTTTTTTCTTTCATTCTTTTTTATCTCTGTTACGGGACCTACCATAATCTGCACTGCACACTTCCAATTTAATAAAATCGGTTTTATCTTTCTTCTATTTGTGCTTTGTTGATTGCAGGTTACTCCTCCTTGACCAGAGACTTGTGGGGTCCGTCTGGAAGTTTCCAAAGCCTCAACTATCCCTCGAACTACCCCGATAACGCACAATGGACCTACATCATCCACACACAGCCAGGCACCTTCATCACCTCAGATACAATGTCAGTATCGAAGCTCACCCTAGCTGCGCTTGGGACAAGCTGACATTTGATGACGACTATAATAATTTGATCTGCGGTACCCTGGCCGGCCAGCGAACATGTAAGTCAACAATTGTTTTTGTTTTTAATGTGTGTGTCTACAGCTTTGGTCTTGACAGACAAACATGTGTCAAAAGCTTTGGTTCTAATGTCACAAAACTACTTTATGACTGATTAAATTAAAACTCAATCCAGTCAGATATGATTCAAGTGCAATGTATAGATGTCTGCTGGACCTTTACTATAAACAGTACATAAATACAACTGCATCAAAGATGTAAATATGATGGAAATGGAGTGCTTGTATGTGTGTGTGTGTACGCGGGTAGATCAAGTGCCTGACAGCGATTTTGTGGTCCGCTTTGCATCGGACTCGTCTGTCCAAGGACCTGGTTTTCAGATCAGCTACGTCATCACCAACTCCTCAGGTGAGTTTGTCTCATTCACAGTCCAGCAGGTAACCTCACTCAACGGGTTTATAGACACTACAGAGCAGGCAATGAAGTGACAGCTTTCCCTCTGCACAGACGGCTGGATGGACGGACGAGCAAACAGATAACTGTATACATTGATAGAGAGAGCAGACAATGACGGACACAGGTTTATGGGAAGTCTTCATATCTCACTCACGTGACTAGGCAAAAATATTCATTACAAAAGAAAGGCGGGCCTGACGGTCTGTGTAATGTTGCGAAGATGAAGATAAAAGGTATTGGGGGAGGGGATGGAGGTGGACAATACGTTCCCGTTATTTTTTCAATAATATTTTCAGGGATTTTTTTTTCTTCAACAGGATCCACGGGCTTTGGGAATTTCAGCACCACTTATCAACCTTCTTACAACAGCAGTTATCAACCTGTCTATAACAGCACTACCGGTTACCCATACTACACTAATTCTACCGGTTACCCATACTACACAAATTCTACTGGTTACCCATATTACACTTATTCTACCGGCTATCCATACTACACTAATTCCACCAGTTACCCATATTACACTTATTCTACCGGCTATCCATACTACACTAATTCCACCAGTTACCCATATTACACTAATTCTACCGGTTACCCGTACTACACTAATTCTACTGGCTACCCGTACTACACTAATTCTACTGGCTACCCGTACTACACTAATTCTACTGGCTACCCGTACTACACTAATTCTACTGGCTACCCGTACTACACTAATTCTACTGGCTACCCATACAACACTACTGATCAAGGTAAAGAGATTGCTAATCTTTGTGCACTTGCTATATAATTTTTGTTGTTGTTCACACTTCACTGTTTATGGTTCACTGTTCTAACACTATATGTCGCTGTTCATGGTTTCCACGGGTGGATTTTATTCGTTATTCAGATAATCTTGATTGCTAACTCAGTCTTTCTCCCCGGGGTCGGGCAAACTTGGAAGCGCATAATGTCTTCATAGTCATGAAAACTGAGCAACGCTTGTCTTTCCTACTGTGTAGAACTCTCCATACTTTTATGTCCCTTCCGCCAACTACCATCGTGAGTAGGGATCCGGAAAGTGCAGTAGTAATAACTAACCTTGAAATTTTTTCTTTAAAAAAGATCTTTCGGCAAAAGTCTGAACTTAAACATCGGGCCATAGTAACAGTAGCACAGCCACATGGGAGCAGGTCATAGTAGCAGACTATGTAGGAGTAATGCATAGTTAAAGTAACAGACTACATGGGAGCAGGTCATAGTAACAGACTATGTAGGAGTAAAGCATAGTAACAGTAACAGACTCAATAGGAATGAGGCACAAAAAGTCAAAAGTTTGTGAGAAGCAGAAAGAGTTTAAGAGGCAGTCACCCTCAGAGGCCATTCGGATAACTCAGAATTAATATCTACCTAGCTGATTGTAAAGCCCTTTCTATCAGACAAGTGTGGTGCCTCAACTGTCCATCTCAAGAAGTATGGTGTCTTATCTATCCATTAGCTAAGTATAGTGTCCATTGTCGAGCATTTAACCACTTTTGCAGGTGTTCCCAGTGCGCCAATACTCTTTGTTTTTTTCTTTGGCTGTTTGCTTGTTTCTTTCTTTATTTCTTTCTCACTGTTACGGGACTTACTATAAACTGCACTGCACACTTTCAATTTAATTAAAGATTTTATCTTTCTGGTGCTTGGTTGATTGCAGGTTACTCCTTCTTGACCAGAGACTTTTGGGGCCCGTCTGGAAGTTTCCAAAGCCTCAACTATCCCTCTTACTACCCGGATAATGCACAATGGACCTACACCATCCACACACAGCCAGGCACCTTCATCACCCTCAGATACAATGTCAGCATCGAAGCTAACTCTTTTTGCTCGTATGACAAGCTTCATTTGATGACGACTATAATAATTTGATCTGCGGTACCCAGGCCGGCCAGCGAACATGTAAGTCAATCTTTGTTTGTTTGTTTGTTTGTTTGTTTGTTTGTTTGTTTGTTTGTTTGTTTGTTTGTTTGTTTGTTTGTTTGTTTGTTTGTTTGTGACGTGAAGTAACCTCTGACAAACGTTTGAACAGCCAACTTTTATAGCAGGGATTTCTTGGATATAAATTTTGTTCTTGTTTTTATGTTTGTATGAATCTAAATATGATAGTCATTAATGGCGGAATATATACTTTAATATCCATTTTATTATTTCAAAAATGTCTTTTGATATGTGACTTCTAATCTGGACTTCTTTATGTTGCATGGCCCCTCAGTAAATTGTCTTAAGTAATTTACATTCATATCTACTCGATGAGAAATCCTCATTGCGTGTGTGTGTGTGTGCTCGCGTGTGTGTGCGTGCTCGTGTGTACGCGCAGATCAAGTGTATGACAGCGATTTTGTGGTCCGATTTATATCGGACTCGTCTGTCCAAGGACCTGGTTTTGAGATCAGCTACGTCATCACAAACTCCTCAGGTGAGTTAGTCTTATTACACAGTTCAGCACCTAACCACACGCAATGGGTTAACTGAGACACAGAGCGAACAATAAATCGATAGCTCTTCCTCCGGAGAGGCCGCTGGATGGACGGAAGAAAAAAAACAGAAAAACGTTATACACACACACGTCTTTAATTGCTTTAAGCACAATTATATGATTCCCATAAGTCAGCCTTTTATGTATAATGCTTGTAACTTTACTTAGTATGCTTATTAGTGAAATGCTTCTATAGTTATCAGGACTATTTGGGTCACCCTTCTTATAAATTTGAATAATTATTGATTTAGTCCACTCTCCAGGAAGGGCCATATTCCCTGGTCATATAGACTATTAAATAATTTCACAAAGAAAGATACTATGGCATTGGCAGATGCTTTTAACACCTCGCTCATGATGCTATCTGGACCAGCAGCTTTACAATTTTTATGGGCTGAATATCTTGCTGAATATTGTAAGCACTGTCCCTATGTTAACAGGTGTCACTCAAAATGTTACATTTTACCCATCCCTTATTCAGTCTTGTTTTAAAATAGTTTACCACTCTTCCTCCTTTATTGTCCCCATTATAAATGCCTTTTCCTGCATTTCTTTCTATTTTCTCCAAAAGACCTTGTGGTTGCTGGTATCATCCACAAGAGATCTGATTTTTTGTGTGGATAAAGGACTGCTCCTTCTCTTTTAATAGGTGCTTGCATGCTTTTCTTTCTTTACAGCATCCTTCCTTCCTCTGTTTTTCTCTTCTTATGCATTCTTAATGTCCTTCTTACCAAACTCTTCTTTGGCTTGCATTCTTCGTCAAACCATTCAATGAAAGCTGTTATCCATTTTTAGTGTTAATACTAATATTCATGGTCATGGAATCCGTAGCTTTCCTTAAAGCTTCATTGAACTTTGTAATAACATTAGTTGGAACTGCACTATATGCCTGTGCGAAGCATTCCATAGAGAGACAAGAGCAGACGGGCACAAAGACAAAAACTAGTCATGCAAATGAAAGGCTGGCCTGACGGTCTGTGTAATGTGACAAAGAGGAGGATGAGGTGTTGGAGGAGATAGACAATAAGTCCATGCTACGTTTTCAATGATAATTTCAGGGATTTATTTTTTCTTCAACAGGATCAGGGGACGTTTGGAATTACAACAGCACTACCGGCTACCCATACTACAACTATTCAACTGGCTACCCGTACTACACTAATTCTACCGGCTACCCATACTACACACTAATTCTACCGGCTATCCCTACTACACTAATTCTACCGGCTACCCATACAACACTACTAATCAGGTAAAGAGATTGCTAATCTTTGTGCACTTGCTATATAATTTTTTGTTTGTTCACACTTCACTGTTTATGGTTCACTGTTCTAACACAATATGTCGCCGTTCAAGGTTTCCACGGGTGGATCTCATTCATTATTCAGATAATCTTGGATTGCTAACTCACTCCTTCTCTCAGGGGACGAGCAAACTTGGAATTTCATGTTGTCTTCATAGTTATAAAAACTGAGCAACGAACTACAATGGCGAGAAAGGATTCGAAAACTTCCCAGTAATAAATAATCTTGCGAATGTTTTTGTTGTTCAACAAAGTAGCTCTATCAGCCAAAGACTGAACTCAAAGTTTAGTCTTTAGTAACAGTAACAGGCCATGTGGGATTAGGTCATAGTAACATAACTCACCAAAAGTCAAAACCTTGTTAAAGAGACAATCACCCGCCCATTCGATTAAAAAGAGGCTTATTTAGATAACTCTGAATTAATACCATCCAAGTGGTTACAAAACCCTTGCTATCAGATAAGTTTGATGCCTCAACTGTTCAATCAAAAAGTATGGTGCTTTATCAGTCCATCACCTAAGTGTAAAGTCTCATTCTTGAACATTCACCCTCTGTTGCAGGTGTCCCAATACAAGCGCTCTCGGGGAATTCGAGGCTGACTTGAACGAATTGGACCAGGACATCGATAATGTGAGAAATGCACTTAACAATGTTAACAACGGCCTGCGGGGGTAGTCTGCGACCAAACATGACAACTGCAGACGTGCTGCTGCCTGACGAGGTCCTTATCTAGAGCATCAAGCCTCGTATTATTTTCACTCTACATGAAACAACTCTGTGGTGGTGAATAAAGCAGTCTCTAACTCCTATTTCACAGTGTTGTTGACTTTGCACTGCAGAGCAAGGATGAAACAAAATGTACAGACCTTTCTTTCTTTTTGGTGTGTGTGTGTGTGTTTGCACGCATTGTTCACCTTTACGAAAGGCTGTTTTATTCGGACAAATAAACATAAATGTTTAACCAAGTTAGGTCAAGCGTTTGTCCAATAATTCCGTTTAAGAACGGCCTTAGACAGAGATTGTCGGACACAGGCAGAGACTCAATTACACATAATAGCTTTCATCACAAACAATAGAGATCAATTATAAGGCTGCCACAACTAGGATGTAACAGATGAATTGTTCTCAATGTTACCTGTGTGAGATCCTCAGGTGAGCGGGTAACATACTCGCTAGTATGCCTGTGGTCATCCAGTTACACATAGACACTCTCTGGTTCTTTGGAACTACAACTTACAGGGCCAAAGGCTGTAAAATGTTGCCCTGACGACCAGGTCACAATAGAAGAAGTTGCTCTTATCAAAAGACTTTATTAGGATAAACAAAAAACAAAAGAATCGTGATAAAAACATAGAGATCACATTTCCTGTAATAATGATGATCATCTGACATGACATAAAAGTTGTAATTGAAGTGAGGAAAACAAACGCGCCATGTCTGTTGTCAAAGAGAAAATCCTTCTTGAAGAATGCATTGAGAATTTTGTTAAAGCTCGGGGCAACTGGTGTCCGTCAGTGTCGCCATGAACACGTGATCTTGTGCACAATGCTATTGCAATCACGCGCATGTACACAGAAATGATTGTCCTCAGCAGGAGTTCCGGTAAATACAATCTTACGTCACTACGTGATGGAAACGAAAGCTTTACGTTTTAAAACGACAAAAGTTATTTATCATACTGCTAGTAATTCGACAACAGAACAACTAAAAACAAATTTTATACTTGCCGTTCGCTCTTCTCTCTCTCACACACACAATTTATACTTTCTTTCTCGCTCTCTCTCTGTAACAACATTCATTTATTCACGTCACGTGCTCACAAACATGAGAACACTCAGCCCTGCAAGCAGCAGGATAACCTCGACTGGCGGGAGGGAGCTGACCGCGGTGCCCCTCAGAAACCACGGGCGGTGTGCGTGATGTCTGTGTCCCTTCCCCCTATTGTCTTCCATGTTCTCTTTCGCAAAGCCGTTGTGGTCTCTATCCTCCTCATCGTCGATGTCGTTGTCTTGGTCTTCGGCGGTGTTGTGGTAGCGCGTGCGGGAAGTGGTGGTGGTGCGGCGGGTGGTGGTGGACTTGATGGGACGGAAGGTGAAGGAGCAGAACTCCTTGTCCTCCTGGTTCGGCGTGAAGTCGCACTGCCAGGGCTTGAAGTCCATGATGCGTGACAGCGGTGTCGGGTGGCTGACCCACTCCAGAGCCTTATGCACCGACAGCAGGTACACGTCCTTCATGCCCAGCAGGCGCTGAATGAATTCATCCATGGCCTCCATGTGGAAATCTGTCTCCAGCCACACGGAGTGCAGGTTGACGTAGACCGGGGCGCGGTTGGTGCGGTAGTTGCGCAGAAAGTTTTTCCACAACATCTCGAAGCTTTCATACTGGTTGCGGGGCTCGTTGGTGCAATGGTCCACGTAGGCGCAGGGCAGGTGCTCGCGGTAGTCCATCATGACCACCACAGGTATCACCCACAGCCCTGGATACGTCTGCTTGGGGCAGGGCTGGATGTTGCAGACCAAAGTGTAGGAGTAGTCCAGGGTGAAAGGCCACATTACGGGTGAGAAGACGTTGCGGGGAAACGGGTAGGTCATGGTGGCGTCATACGTGAAGTTGTTCTCGTACAAAACCTGTCGAAAAGGAAAAAATAAAGCCCGTAAAAGAGGCGAATACAATAAAAAGTAGTAACTGTCGCGTGTTGGTGATTGTTTGACTGTCTTCATATTAGGCCTGTCGTCCTCCAGCAACGGGCAGTGCCGGACGTGCAGGATGGTGTGAGACCGGGGCCCTGGCAGCCGGCGCCTTTTTCTGCAGACGACCTGTCGCAAACCGTTTGGATGAGTGGACGTCTATCTTTTTGGGGTTTCGCACTATTCTAGCCACCACCAGTTGGTACATGCTACCTTGTAGTGGTGTGATGGCTTGCGTGCCTTGTCTATCCACAGAGCTCTGTCGGCGGGAGCCTTGTGCCTTCACTCCACAATCCCCACCACTCGGCTACATCAAAAGTATTGTGTGTGTTTTTGTGTATGTCTAATAACTATGTTCTTCAGATTTAGAGTGCGGAACGTGTTACATCACCTGTTAGCTTAGAATTGGGATGTCCGGGTCGAGTTGCATGTGGCGCTCACCTGCTTTTCCTTGTGTGGATTTAGAATTTAGATGTAATAGTCTGGTGGTTTGTATATATATATAGGACATGTTTAGAAATGTTTATCTAAGAGTGGGACCTGGAGCAGTTTCACGAGAGCCACCTGTTGCTGGACAATTGTATGGACTGCTCTCTTTACAGGCTTCGTCTCCACTCTCCCACTTCTCCATCTACGCCCGTCATTACGTCAAGGACCCCAACTGTCCGCCCGTCCACCCTGCGCCCTCATCGCCCTGTCAGCGCGTGGACAGGTGACCCTGCTGTTCCCCGAGTCTTCCTGCGGAGCTGTGAGCAGGGGCTAACGTGACCAACGGGCTGCACCGGTTTCGCACCTGCAGAGGGCCCCCGGGGAACCTGCCTGGAAGAGAGGAAGGGGAGTCAGCGGTGGAGCGTCATGCAGGGCCAGAGGGCAAGCTGCAGTCGGCGGACACCTTGACCGGACAATAGACTTGCCACACAGCAGTGCGTGCGGGTGCTGTGTCCCCTTTTGTTTTTTATTTGTCTCTCGCCTGTGAACAGGGCAGTTTTTCTTTTCTCTTTTTCCTTTCACTCTCTTTTTAAGTGTGGGTGTGCAGGTGTGCATTTGAGAGATTTCACTAGCATTTTTTGTGTGTAATAAATTTGTTTTGTACCGTTCATTTTTTCTTCTTTACTGCTGTGTGGCGACGTCAGGGACGGTTACGCGACAGTAACACTAATTATCATCATCATCATCATCATCATCATCATCATCATCATCATCATCAGCAGCAGCAGCAGCAGCAGCAGCAGTATTGTCGTCGTCATCGTAGTGGTCGTCCAAACTGATTCTGCTGGTGCACCCAGCTACAAGCAACAGGTTTTTAAAATTGAAAATTGCGTGAAGGCTAGGGGAGAAATAATGTAGTTATCACGGTCAGTCTTCGCAAAGCCAGAAACGAATATCTTAGTAGTATCGTAATGGTTACGACAGTAACGTCCAAACTCAGTGGCAAATATGTTAGTCGGTTCGCTTCCCGTGTGACGCAGCGTTGACCTAGCCGTGGATTGGGTACTTGAGACGACAGCGAGGCAGAGAAAATCGAGTAACTCAGTGGCCCCAAATTAGTAGGGAGGGCTCGAAATCCTCACTCCTCAAGTTACGACCTTTACCAGCCAGCAGTACGAGCTTTAGTTGCTGTGATACACTTCCAGACATATTCTTACCCCAGACTGAAGTTTCCGGTGGTAAGAAGACGTGGATGCTAGAGTTATTTCAGTCTGAGTTAGAGACCACAGAACTGAAGTACACCATATGTCACATTATGCGGCGAGGACTCTTCCAATTACCGCAAAGCGTCACAGAAGGAAATTGCTGAGGTATTATTGAATAAGTCTGAGAAAGCGGCCAGGTAGTGTCAGATTGGGTGAAATGGGGGAAAAAATTGCGAGCGTGAGCTAGTTCAGCCTGCAAACTGGTGACACACACGAGAAACAACCTTCCAGAAACTTCGGACCCATGTAGGACTAACCTCAAACATGTTGTCCCCGCTGGGCTGAAGGAAGGGTGATCGCCAGCCGCGGATGTCAGTGACGGGGATGTCCGCCAGTTGGGCCAGGTTATGACGCTGGGTGACGATCTCGTTCTCGATGTCCTCTCGCGAGGCCTCGGCCCACCAGGCGTGCGGCAGACGGTGGTCAGACTGTGGTCCGCGATTTCCAAGCCGCGTCCGTGCAGCTTGCGCACCATGCAGTAGTCCGTGAAATTGTTGGATACGAACAACGTAGCCGCCGCCGGACAGCCGTTGGGGTTCGCCGGCTTCCATCCGGCGGGAAGAGGCGGAGGTAAAAGTCCCAGTTGTCCCAGTTGACGGCATCATCGAAGGTGATCAGAACCATCTGGGGCACCTCCTCCGGTTCGAAGCCTCCAGGGATGTTGTGACCCGGACAGCGACAACTCGGGGGCTGGCAGTTACTGCTGGAGCATCGGTCGTCCAAAGTTAACGTCAGGGGAAGCAACAGCAGTAAAGGGAGACAAACGGAAACAGATGTCATAATGATGCAATGCAGGTCCATAACAGCTACGACGAACCGATTATAACGAGTTAAGCCTTCTATTCCCCTCTGTGCTCGGGATTTTGTTAATGAAATACAATATTACAGTACTTGACTGTATTCTATTACTGTTTTATATTAAGTACTTGATCACTGTCACAGTACTTTGGTGACCTTCGTTCTTTGAACTTCGTCATGTATGTACTGTAAATTAGACACTGAAGCGTGTCGAGTTCTTTCCACATAAACTGGAACTAGTTGACCTTTGGAGGTCTGCACAGCACAGGTCGACAACGATGCTAAGACTGTAACGCCAGTCTAAGAAGAACAAATGAAGGCCACCACGGCTTTGCCAACGACCGCCCGACGTCAGGTGGTCTGACGCTGTCTCTGTCGCGCAGCCCACCTTTGTGGCCAGCCTTCTAATCCCTCGAGTGACGTAGCACAGACCTTTGCCCTTTAAGTACTGCCCCCCTCCGGCCAGCAATCGGAGTCAAAAAGACATTCCTCGCAGTCTTTCCTTCGGCGTCCCTTGCGACGACTGGGACAAATCGGCTTCTTGTTAAGAAGGTGAAATGAGTCGGAATACAAGTTTTGTCACGTGGGCGGCGATGGTGCTAAGCCTCATGGGCGGTTTTTTCTGAGGTGTGGCCTGGCTGCATGATACAGACATTGGGGTTAAGAACAGAAACAAAATATATATATATATATGGGCGAAAGAGAGGGGAAGAAACGATGCTTTATGGCGAGCCAACAACTACGGGTCAAGAACTGGTCTTCTAATGAAGTAGACAAGAAGGAACAGACAATGCAAACAGTCCATGGCGCCATAATCAACAAGAATCAACGACTTTGGTGTACATACTATTATAATAAAAACTACATTTACTTTTTGATTTAGTTTTAGGGAAGATTATTACACGAGATTATATTTCACACTGTATTGAATATCCCTATCAATGCCAATTTTTTTTAAAGCAATCACTGCGCTGACCGCGAATTTTCCTGTTTTCAATCGATTCAGCTGTCTTCCATTTATTTATGAAGAATAGTGTCTTAAGTCTCTTAGTTTCTACTTCTCGTTTAAACAGTAGTGTTATAAGCCCGGCGTAGTCATCTGGTACTTGCTCGTGCATCTGGACACAGGCCAGGTAGCCATTCCTACAGTTTTTCTATTTCGTTTCCCTCGAGCATGAGCCGAGGGACTTGTTGGCAAAGAGACTTGGCAGACTTCTTAGCCATACCCTTCACAAAAAGTTGTTATGCCTTGTTTTAATGTCTTGCCGGATAGCTGAAATCGGTCGGAAAACATGTTAGAAAATAATTAAACAGCAGGTCACGGACAGAGGTCAGCAAAAACAGATTGCAGACACCCACGTGACAAAAGGCGATAATGAAAGTATGAGACGGGTAAAAATAAGGTTGGAAGGAAAGAAAAACTGAGATGAAAGGAATAAAACACAGACCAGGCAAACGGAGCTGAAGAAAAGAAGCCAATTAAAAGAAGAGATAACAAACAAACAGAAGAACTGAAAGACAGGTCACTCATCAAACTCAAACACAGGTACACACACACAAGACACAATATAAGAGCTCGCTTTACAGTGGGTTTTTTTTTTAACGATCATGTTAAATGCATAATTATGAGTTATCCATCAGCCAAACACAAATTCAACCACTTTATAAACATATTTACGAATCTTCAACAAGATTCCAGGACTGCTAAAATCTGTGTCACTGGCAGTCTAACTTTATAACAAAAGTAGAAGCAAACGGGATGAACCTCAATAACCATTAACTTTATCTGTTACCCGCCATTGTGAGGAGGATGTCCCTTCACCTGCCATACGACCAGCCATCACGACGATATGGAATAAGATCAAAGAGCTAAGAGCCGCGCTCTCTTTCTCTCATATGATCCCTCGAATAAACTCTGTGAATATTGGCTCTGGGAGTATTTTTTTCCATAGTGACCGCTAACATAAAACATAAAATAAACATTAAAACAAAAACGCTCTAGAGCAAACTACACTAACCAAACATATGGTATACAGCCTTTCCACAGATGAGAAGAAAATGAATAATCGTGAATAATTTGGTCAGGATGGGACAAATGGCGCGGACATGCGCGTGGCGTGGGTCCTACCCGACAAGGGAGTAGGCAGCTGTATTGAGATAACCTGGGCTGTATTATAACCTGTATGATATTATAACCTGTTTGATAACCTGGGCTGCTGGTGTACCATACTTAGCTTCAATCGTCACAGTTTTTTCTTTCCTATTCCATGTACTCAGTCTGTTTGTCAGTTCTTTGGTTTCCCACATCACCCACTACATCTCTCATCCTATTTTCAAACTCTACTCACTCCTAACCCTTTTTTACATACCACTTTTTGTCAGTGAAGGGAAGGGACTTTAGGCAGGCCCCATACAGTGTTGTCCATACTGGGAAACGTCAGTGTGGATGGAACAGCACACATCAAGGTAGTCGGTTACTGTTATTTCATTCAGATTTTAAAAGCGAGAAAAAAGCGTTTGGAATCCAAATCCCATTCCCGTGGGAAATGGGACAGGCATCATGGATGATGGAACGAAGAGTGGGAGTGTCCGAAATTTTCTTCGATAAAAGGTCACGTGGACGGGAGGGGCGAAGAGGTTGGACGGAGAGGAAGCTGTGGGTCACGGGCTGACTTTTGCTAAACTCCGAAGATCACAGGGCCACGGGAGGGAGGGCACGCTAAGAACCCGGGCGACGGCAAAAGCAGACGTCGTGGTTTGGCACGTGCGAACACCTGACACTTCCTACTTAGAGGCCCTCGGCAAAACTCAGAGAAGTCGCATCGTGCAGAAGCTAAGCTGGAGGTTCAGAGACACGTCACATGACGACCAGTGCAGGGGGCTGCCTCCACAGTCGAAAGTACCGGAGGAAACGGCAAAATATTTTGTTAAAAAAAGAGGACGCCAGATAAGTTTGACATGTTTTATGCCCACGTTTGCACAGTTGAAATTTGATTTTAAAAATGTACCTCAATTGTTTCGGAGATAAAATACTTATTTAGAATAGCAGTCGGAAGAGAGCAGGAACTGCGAGTGCAGGCTAATAAATGCCCAAAACTGATATCGTAGCTAAAGAGTCGGTGTGATATTAGTTTGTGGTATAGGACCATCTGACTGGTGCATACATGATAGAGCTCAAAACTCGCATTAAGGTCCTGTAGTTTTACTAGCGGCATCATGTAGTTTTTAGTTTTGGACTTTCTTCAAATGATAGGCTATGGTTATAGGGTCTATTTGATTGTTGATGGGGCCCAAATGTTTACAGTTTTTGCACAGACCAGATAAAGCCTGCACAGCTATGTGACCTTAAAACTTGTTTAACTTTTCAGTGTCCTAAAATATTTCGAATAAAACAATCCAGTTATGTCTGTTGACTCTTTTCACCTTAATATCATAATGAATATATCTGTGTGTGTGCAAGTTTGATTATATACAAATGTTAAATACACATTAGGTTTAAAAAACCCACAATGATCAGTCCAGATGTTTATTGGTAATCTGGTTAGTGCCATACACACTACACAATAAGATATTACAAATTATATACTTTGTGTATTTTCATACTTATAAATGTTTACAATAACATTATATCCATAGAACTGGAGAACATATACAATGAAAGCTTGTATTTTGACAATTTTACAATTTGTTATTCTTAAAATCATTTTTATAACAAACATATACCTTCTGTGCAAATATTCATGTCATGTACATAAACAGTGCCAACTTATGTGCATCAGTCTCACACAATCTTTTATTTTTTTGCGTTAAGTGTTTATTGATAGCACACCATCATCAACCAAGAAATATTTTTATACAGGCTTACATATTTCAGTAATTATGCATACTTCTGAAGCTCTGGTATCAAAACCAAAAGACTGTATGTTCTCAACCAAAATTTGTTTTAAAAAACTTCCTGTTGATAAAGGGAAGAAATCTGAAAGTTGTAAGTTTATGCTAATATATACATCTTCATATTTCATTAATGAATGTTGAGCTTGTAGTAAATAAGATCTAAGGGAGAAAAACAATGAAGAGACAGTTCATCAGCTCTTATTATTGCAAATCTGTCAATGATAAAAAATATTGTCAATAAAAAGGCATTCTAAAATAAGATATATATTTTATACACACACACCTATATAAATATATCTGTGTAATATATCCAGACTGCAGTTTTGATTTTCTTGTAAGTAGAAACTTGAAAAATATTTATCACCTGGTATATCTGCTCATTGAAATGTTGCTAAATGCAGGTCCTCTAAAACAATGATAAAGCAGCCCTCAAAACATGCATTCAAACCTGTCTTTATCAGACAGACCACATCTTACCTCATCTTAAGTGAAGGAGGTTTTGAAAGTTATATTTTATTTACATTTTAATTACCTTCACCTCTTTCAGTTGTAAATACAGCACGCATTATTAGAATTTCTACAAAACTATTATCCAATAAAATTTCAATAAATATAGATCAATCATGTGCCATAAACATAAGAAAACTTTGACCAGATAATGTATACACTTTATACTGTGCAAATATTGTGAAAGATACCAAACCCAGAACTGAATCAGGATCTTATAGGCCACAAAGAAATACAAAATTTTTCAGATATAGCCACTTTCATTTTCTTTTTTGCCAGACACATTTCTGATGGTCGTAACTGATTTCATAATGAGTCAGTGGTCACAAATTTGCAACACTGACCACATTATAGATACGATAGCATCCAATCACAAGCGCATAATACTTTAAGCAGGCTCTAAAAGGTAAAATTGTGGCAGAAGTGGTTGCCTTCTAAATGACTTATTGCCTTCTGTATTTTTAATATCTTTACAATATTGTTTTCACCAGAGGTATGGTTTGGATATTTGTGACACAATCAGACTTGAACAAAGGTGGGTAAGAAGTACAAATTACAGTTTTCTTCAAAAGCTACAAGGTGAGGAAGTTAATTTGGTAGTAGACATTAAGGTCACAACTATACTCTGTACAAGACTTTTAGCATCTACAGCCAATGATGTACCACCAGTTTGCTGTAACTAAGACATGATTATAAACTTAAACATAATTTTCTTTTACAAAACTAGAAAAATATTCATAAAGATTATTATCCATCAGAAGATTCCATTTCACAATCAGATCAATGCACAGGATAGTAATTCAAGAGTGAAGCTGTCTGTACAAACAACACATCTACCAAAGTTAAACACATACACATGCACACACACACCCACACCTTGGTCAGATTTAACATTATGTGGTGTACGTGGCAGATCCACATGGGATACTTTTGATGTATGAATATGACATTGCCATTGTTGCTGATTCCTGATGCCCTTCAATGTAAAATCTACTATCTATAAACATTTTGTAACAAATGGCAACTTACAGTTAATATGGATAAAACAAAAAATTAGTTTTTATAAATGGTGGCTTCATTAAGGATTGTATTTTTTGCTAATATGTTCTAAATATACAGCCTTACGTGATAGATATATTCCACTCTTTTATCGTTAATTCCCCTTACCCTCTAAGGTTCACCTTTTGTTAAGAACCTTAAGGGAAAAGTAGCCATTAATATTGCCCTCTACATAAACAGAATGCCTGAAAATGAGGACACCATGACAGATTACATATAACTGTTCAATATTGATGTCATTATATTGTTTATATTAAATTGAAGCCTCAAACATAACTGAAATGTTGATCTTGTACAGCCCCCCACTGTTGACATCCATGTAACCAGCAGCATGTGATGATGTGGGCCAGATGGCCTCCCAAAAACTGAATAAATATTATATTATTACACACTCACACAAAGACATAAATGCATGGAAATGTACAAAAAATATAAACACTAAGAAGTAAGCAGTCTAGAGCAATGTTTTGTCACATGGATGCATACACATCTATTTTACAGGTTAATACAGTAAGCTTTGAAGTAATTTGTTCAGCATAACTTTGTAGCAAGACATCTTAAATGTTATCTTGGATATTGACAGAGAATGCTTCCAGTGAACAGCAAAATCCTTATTTAAACATTAATTGTTAAAACAGTGATTTGATCTTAATTTTTTTTGCCAAGTTTACTGAAAGCATATTTGTGAAAAATACCAATCAAATGTGATTCATCCCAAATAAAAATTTAAAAAATTAGCACTGAGCTATAGGCATCAGAAACTAAAATGTCTTTTTATATCCTTCTTGAAAGTTTTTACAGTTTTTGATGACAGTAACACCTTTTCAGTGCTAACACTATGCAGATTATGACTGGAATTTATATACAGTAAGCTTGCAAGCAAAGCAGGGAATTGGTGATAGCAGAAATATCAGAAATCTGTGACAATGGGAGTATCAAAAATTAATATCAATAAACCTGTGATAATGTGAATATCATAACACTCTGATGCTGAGACCATACTATTTTCTATGTTTCTGTTGCTGAAGTTTATGGTGACAGAATGCCATAAAATTTCGATAATAATAAGGAAACACTGTTCGTGATCATGAGAGCATCATTATTTACATATTTCTCAAGTGAAAAAAACCAAACTTGATTTACCAACCCCATCATTATGTTGGACAGTTCTCTTCATTTAGGTGAAGCCAATAGGCCACAATTAATGACTATCTGACAGTCTCTTCATTCTTTTAAGTTCATTCTAATAAAATTTTCAGATAAATAATTAAAGCATACTGATAACTTGACCCATGCAATTCAAGATCTGATGGTTCAAAAAAAATTCCATTACTCTTAAGTTCAATGGCGCCTAATCTTGATGTGAACTTCCCCATCCTCAAGGAACTTCAGATGATTCCAAGCTTCGTAGTGTCTCATTTCTGTAAAGTCCACACCATTCACAGCCAGTATTTCATCCTTCACCTTCAACTGACCACACTTTTCAGCTGGACCTCCTGAGTGATTAAAAAAAAAAGTTTTTCAGTGACGTTTTACCGTGATAAAAACACTAAAATATATCAATATCTGCTTCAACTCACAAGGAGCACTGGATTTTCTCCCTAAACATCCTACAAAGCTGAATGATGGATACATCTGTTATGTCCCAGGCATGTACAACTTAAATAACTGTGTCTAATAACTAGGAATGAGACAAATATGACCAACATATACCATGTAAATAAATAATTATCTTCAAATACAAACATAATTCTAAAAAGCGTTTTTTAGTTTTAGGTAGTAAATCTATGTAAAAGAGGGCAAATAGATGTACCTGAAAGGTGAGAGTCCAATAAAGATCACATGCAGAAAAAAACAACCAAGAACTGTTTATCTTATGTAAGTCTCTAAATGGTCAGAGAGCAGTATTTTTACCTTAGATACTGATTTGACAATAGTACCTTAATTCCATTTGACAATCATTTTATCATTCTCCATGACATCTAACCACTTTGCAACAGTGAATCACTATGAACGTACAATATCAAGTCAATAAGTTTAAGTTAAAAGCATCTGCCTTTATAAAAGCAAGCAGATTATTTGTAGGCCATAATATTTTTTAACACCTATGAACATTTCTCATTCTATTTTGGCCTTGCAGGCCTTCAAACTGGCTATGGAAAATGAAACAAGAACAAATGACAAAAAAACTACTCTCTCTCACACATTTATTGAAACAACAGAAACTGACCTTTGAAGATGCGTTTAATGACTATAGGAAGGTCTCCTAGAGGTGATGCTTTTCCTCCCTCTAAACAGAAGCCAACTCCTGTGGGTCCTTTGATCATAACAACTTCAAACACTCCAGATGCCATGAGCTCTGTGCCAGATGGTGGCTTGGATGGTGGTGTTGTTTTTTTCTCCTCAGAACCTGCAAATAAATAGTTCTTCAATGAAATGTTCTAAATACACGGATGACAACAGTAACACTGCACATAAAAGTCACATAAAAGTAAGTCTAAGCACTGATTTTAAGATGATGCAGAATCATGCTTTATGCTTCATGTCAATTTGTGGACAAAAGGCTGTAAAAACTCCTGCATAGCAAGTTTTAAATGGAATTCATGACAAAGATGTTTATAGGTAGAGATAGTATTGTGTTCTTTACAGACCTGGAAACAATCAATGACAACAATGCAACAGATAGTGAGACATCAAATGCAGTTAAAAGTTCACAACACAAGCCTCCAATAATTTTATCCAAATCGAGTGAATAACAAATGCTTTACCTGTTTCTGAAACGCTAAGCAGCTTGAGCTTGAGGCCTCGGGCAATCAAAACAACACTCTTGGGATGGGTGTCCTCCAGAACTGCAAAGACTTGCGCTGGTCTCTTGTGCCTTAAACTTTGACCATCAACTGACAGCAACACATCTCCCTCCTGCACAGTGCTATTCACACTTTTGACTTTGGTCACCTACAGGAGAAGCCAAAGTGATTAATATATACTTTGAAATATTAACTGAATCATGTCACAGTCACTTGTCATTGCCCAGACAAAAAGCAACCATAGTGCAAGTTATTAGTTACAAGAGTCCAGCTGTCTAGATTTTCCAAGCAAATTAACAAACAAGTAAGCAGATTTCACTAACTCACCTGCACAAAGTAATCTTCCCGCTGTGTTACATCCACATTTAACACTCCACCATCCAAACTCTGGGCAGCTACAAGCTTCAGCTCCAATGAGGAAGGCAGTTGTGCAGAAGTTAGTTCCTCGTTGCCCTTAGCAACCAGATCTAGCAGCTGCTGTGGGTGTAAGGAGGACACTTGCCACAACATGGAGGTGCTGAGAGAAACTGGAGATGAGGCAGGACACTGGAGAAAGAGACTGCCACTTGGATCCAGAAAATACAAAGTTCGCGGACTAATAATTTCCACAAAGTCTTCTTTTGTCTTGCTGAGCTCCTTCAGCTTGCTTCTGATTGGAAGATATGTCAGGTTTATGTGGTGAAGCTGTGCCAGATATGCTGAAAGATTCATTATCTGCTACTGTGGAATTGACGTCGCATACCTGATCACACTGAACTGCATTACTCCTCATGTTGTCATTTAAACAGGAACTCTGTGTTAGGTCCCCTGTGTACCTTTCAGTGCTAGGAGACTTACACAAGTCCTTTGTATCAATTTCAACACCTTTACCAGTTGTACTGGCTCCACCAGGGGACACCACCTCCAGGACCTGGTGAGGAACTGAAGAGCATTTTGGGAAGTGGGAATCCTGCAAATTGGAAATTTCAGAATTTGAAGAGTAAGACAAATGGGCTGCTTCCTGAGAAGTGCCTGTGACAGTGCTTTGTGATGATGGTGAAATTTGTGACAAAGACATATCCACAGTGAGCTGACATTTGCGGTGCACTCAAACTGAAATCCGTGTGAACATCAACAACACTGTCAACCAAAAAGTCTGATACATCTTTGCTAGCATTGGCACCACTTAAATCAGCAACGCCAGGCACAGAGGAGTGCTGCTGCCTTATCTGATATGAAGATGGCACTGATTCCTCCAGAGGGCACCACTGAAGCAATGACCTCGTCCGGTGTCATCACTAACTCAAATGTTGAAGAATCCACATTGCTTGTGTGGTGAATCCTCCTCATCTAGCACACCTGAGTCCTCAGACAGGTATCACTTACTGGCTGATTAGACCGAGGAGATCTGTCAAACTCTGTGAAGTCTCTGTCCACCTCTGATAGTGGTATCTGTTCACTGTTGGATGACTGGAGTATTTCTTCTAAATCTGCTGCAGTGATGAGAACATTTGCTGGATCTCGCAAAATGAGTGGGGGAGGTGGAGCACCCGGCAGAGGTGGAGGTTCCTCTTCTGGCAGAGAAGGTGAAGCAAGAGAAGTATCAACATTGTTCACATCTTTGGTCTTTTTAGAGGCTACATCGCTCAACGCATGCTTCAGAACACTCTCCACTAAAGCTGAAGCATGCTGTTCATAAAGTTGCTCTGAGACAGCTTCAAGCTCATTTGAGTCAACATCTTGATCTTTTTTATCATTTATTATTGTTGAAATTTTTTGATCAGGATAATCTTTGGCATCTCCATCACCTAGAGATGACATTTTTTGTTGTGGCTCATCTGTTTTGACTGTTCTTTGAAGTGTCAAATCACTTAGTGTTTCAGGACACTGATGTATTTCTACCTTCACAACTCTGTAGATAATATCTTTGGCATCATCTTCTTTTGTTACCTGTGACTCTTGGTGCAAGTCTTGTGTCACTGAGTTGCTATGAACATCTGCGAAAGCATCATGTATTTCTGTATTTGCTTTCTTAAATGTTGGTGACATCTGAGAAATTCCATTTGAAGAAATCTCATCAGTGTTGCTAATTGCAACATCTTTCTGTTCTGCAGGCTGTGAATTCACTATGTCCTTTGTCTCTGAGGCAAGTAAACCAAAATCTTGTCTCTCTGTAACTTCCTTTTTACCCTTCCTTCTTGCAGCTTCTCGAGTAGCATTCCATGATTCAAGGTCTAGAGAGACACTGTTGGACACTGTGAGGTGTTCTTCCTCAAGCTTGTCCGACAAAAGATCATCAAACTTTCTTATGGTTGAATCTAACACATCTGATCCCCCTAGATTTACTGGAAGAGCTTGAGGAGGAAGAATCGCTTTTTTTATCACAATGATGCAAAGAACTGGATGAGAAAACCATTTTAGGTTGTTTGCCATCCTCTGTGGCTTCTTGTGCTGTAGTAAATAAAGAAGGGAAGTGCTCATGTGAATCACCAGTGTGCACAAAGTGAATGGAAGAATGTGAAGGCGGTTTAAAAGACAAATCAAAGTTTTCAGCCTTACCAACATGAGGTGGAGACGTCACATGCTGCTCTTCTTGCCAATCCTGTTTCAACAGAGACGTCTTGGCTGAAGGGCTGAGTTGATTCGAGGGGTCCTTTCTGGTGGACTGTTCTCCACCACCTTCTGGGCCAACGCACGCTTTGCATCACCTACCCTGTTAGACGTTGGAACGTCTTTAAGTGGAGACAAGCTTGCAGGTTTTGTTAACCCAGCAGATGTGACTGCAGTAAACAGTGGTGTGCTTTTTCGCTTTTCTCTGTCTGGCATGAGGGCCCTATTGATAGGCTTGCCACCATGTGCCTCTACCTCTCCCTCCTTACTGAAGGTCTGGATAACAGAAGTGATGGGCAATGAAGACCTGATGGCTTTAGTCATGTTATGGACTGGTTTTTCTGTTGCTTTCTCTTCAAACATGCGTGCTGCTGATGATACAAACTTGCGACATTTCAGCTGCTCCTCTGGAGAAGCAACAGAAGGATCTACAAACTCGATCAGCCTTGGTGACACAAATGTGGGAGAGAGCACCTCTACTACACCATCATTTGTATGAGCACCAAAAACAGGTAAGTCTGATACGCGGCTGGGTTTGGGAGCAACTGGAGGTGGGACCTTGGGAGGCGAAGGTATCTTGTGTATTATCAGAATAGATGACAGGTTTACATGTGACTATCTCTTCCCTCACTGGTGCGCCCACTTCTCTTTCGGCATATGAGCTGGTCAAGTTTGACAAAGTTATCTCCTCTTGGTCATTTTCCTGCCTTTTGGGAGGACTTCCAACTTTACTTCTTGGCACAGGTGTTGGAGGCAACTTCTTTGCTGCCTCTGCAAACACAGGTAGGACTTCTTCTCGAGGAATGTCAACACCAGAAGGATGGCGAGCAGCATTCATAATGGAGACAGTGCTGGAAATGTACTGTTCTGAAAGCATAGTTTCTTCTGTTGACATTGGGACTACATTCTCTGTAGCTTTTATCTGGGAAGGAAAAACTTCGGGTGTCTCAGGAAGATCTTCATCCCTGGCAGATGGTCGCCGTGCAGCAGTCGTCACAAAATCAGCTTTTCTAGTGGAGGCAACAGCATTGGCATTTCCTTCATCCTTGCTAAGGTCACTCTGAACCTTTGCTGCAGGTGTTGGCACTGTAACCTTCTGCCTAGGGGTTGGTTTTGGAGCTTCAAAAGGCATAGTCCCACCACGAGGGCTCAGGGCTTTTGAAAGTCTAAAAGGGCTACCTGACATGTCTTCTGTGTCTTCTTCTTCAGATGCTACAGCAGCACAAGGAGTCTGTGCTGAGTTTGTTACTGCAGATACAGCACGGTCAGATGCAGGGGAAGTAACTGGAATGGATGAGTTATCAGCACTTGCTGATGCGAAGGGGAGGGGAGATACTCTTACTGTGCCACTTTGTCTAGGTGAAAGAAGGCCCCCTGCTGGCTCAGCGACTGTAAGAAAATGGAATAAAAAAACACAATTCACAATTACTTTTCTGTTTTCTGCAAGCCGAAAGTACACTTCAAACAATTCATATCAAAGCTGATGGAGGACAGGGAATTTGTGAACATAAAGCTACTGGAATATAGGCCTTTGGTTGTAACTTATTATGAAGTATCACAGAAAGGAACATAAAAAATGGAGAATGAGTGTCAGTTTAGATTATTCAATTTAATATCTTAAGCCAGTGTCTGAAGTATACTGATGAGAAAAGGACAAAATATCTTCTGGCAAATGACCATAATGTAAAATCACATGCTAGTATTTCACAAATATTTACATCACAAATTGTTTATACTTTGTGTCAAAAAATTCTTTGTGTATTTGTATGTGGATGCATGCAAGCATCTGTGACTGCTAAAACTAAACAGATGAAAGGAAGGCATCTCACTGCTATTACCAGCTGTTGCTGGGGCTTGAGTGCTGACCAGCAGCTTGACCAGGCCCCTTGGAAGTAGACGAAACACCTGCTGCACACGTCCTTCGAGCTGGCCGGTGAGTTCAGTTCGTATTCACGCATAAAATATAATCACCAACTCTGCAACCATCAAAATTAAACACTTCATCTTCAACATTAATAAAAAATAAATTACAGTAGCAATTTCAGAGCAGACCAGCAGTAATAACTTTGATTATCTGGAATAGGTTTTAAGATGCTGAATCTCAAAAATTAAAAATCCAATTAGTCATGAACTAAAAGGAAACCTGTGAGGAAAAACACAAATACATCATGTACTGTAAAAGGAAATACAGCTAAAATAACTGCACAATTGCTGCAGACCTCATGCTGACATTTAATGGAAACATGAAAAAAAAA
The DNA here is from genome assembly GCF_003073045.1 of Pomacea canaliculata. Classification (NCBI taxonomy): domain Eukaryota; kingdom Metazoa; phylum Mollusca; class Gastropoda; order Architaenioglossa; family Ampullariidae; genus Pomacea; species Pomacea canaliculata. The sequence goes on along the minus strand of NC_037602.1, from coordinate 13,724,307 downwards.
TTACCTTGCTGAGTTGGTCTTTTGATGTAACGAACTATCAAATTCAGTTTACTATTCCAGCTTTTCTTCCGCTTCTTCACTGTCACAGTATTGTTAGCAAACTAGCCAGTTTTAGCAATTTATTTCCTCTTTTCTGATTATGAGCCTGACTCTTCAACGAAACAAGTGACGGGATTTTGATAGGATCTCAAGTATTCGCATACAAGTGTATTTAAGCTGTATCACCAAATACGATTTCCATCTTATACTTATAACTATCAGAGTCTGCTTTGTTATGTGTCTATATACAGGTTATTATAGTATATCATCAGGTGTAGAACCATCTGATGATATATTTTTGCCTGAGATGACTCCTCACGAAACTCTTGTGAACACTAATCACACCATTTAACACCAATGTGTCTAATTATGGGCTGCAGCTTGGCGACTTCAAGAGAACTTAAGCAGCTTTGGAACACTATCTTCACTTCATCGAGGTATGCTCTCATAAGTCCGACTATCATGCCTTAGCCTACATTGCTTGCAAACACACATACTATACATACACTCCCTCTTCCCCTTCTCTTGTTCTCTCAGATCTCATGTTTCACGATTCTGAATTACTAATCAAATCACCATCACTTCTGGAGAGAATACACATCCTTAGTCCTTGTGAACACCAACATTTTAGTTTGATCATTATTCTAAACAAAAAAATATGTTTTGGTTTAGGATACATGTAAAAAAAATAGGAAAAACACACTCTTAAATACCAGAGCCCTGTGATAACCTGAAGCAATAATATTAATTTGCATCTCTATTTTCCGGGATTTTGGTGATTTTATTATGGTCAATACAAAGTTCCCATATTGCTGAGACGTAGATGGGGGAGGTAGTGTTTTACACGAGCGTTAGCGTATATAGACCGCAAAGGCCAGCGCTATAAACAGATGTCACATGCAAAGAAAAAGCAGTTTGCCCAAGACAAGATCTGAACCCAGGACAGCCAATCATGAATGAATGTATTGCTGACAGCCCCTAACTGTTGCACCACGAGACTCCCCTATATTGCTGGGGAAAAGGCAAAATGAAACTTAAGAAACCAAGACACGTTTAGGGGAAATATGACAAGACAATTTTTGCCTCATTCTGCTACTCCAGCAGTCATCACAACAGACTGGTTGGTCTGAAATTGCTTCGCCAAATTGTGTCCAACATTTGAAACATTAAAAAAGATATCTTCATGGTGTGTGAACATTTCCCAGCTTTACCATGAAGCAAGACTGTCTCAGACATTGTAGCTATAATAATGACTCTAAGAATTTTCATGTCAGATAAAACGTTATTGAGGATGGACCGCACGTTCCGGGGAGTTTGATAACTCCGCTACACCGATCCAACTAGGTGACGACGACCAACGTCTTTGTCGTAGAACCAACTGTCTCCCTCCCATGCAGCCACCCGACGTTGCGATACCGATTATGTTCAGAAGAGCAGGAAAGCGCGTGCTGGACAGAGCGTTGGTCTCACAGGCCTTTACAAGATACACGTCATCGGCTTGATCCTATTTATGTATCTGGACACGGGCTACGACATAGCCACGGGTATCTGCTGCAGAGATTCCCCGTCTTCCCGGTACTCGAACCTAAACGAGCATTAGGTACAACTTCGGTTTTGCAATTCTGTTTTAGCTCGCCAGACTAACACTGAGTCACTTTCGCAAGATTAGCAGTTGTCTTTGAGGAAAGACAAGCAGATCCACCTATACACTTCCATGATAGGTTCTGTAGTAACGGACTCAGCAAACCAAATGCATGTAATGACACTCGTGTCTACTACATGGAAAATACATTTTCCTTACTACAGTTGCTATGTGATCAAAGCATGTAAACAATAGTCTACTTAACACTACACTTTTCTAGCCGCGTGGGCGAGTAAGATACACCGTCATAGCATGCGTTGCCATCATTCCACAGTGCTTTTCCAACTAGCTGTCTGCATTGTGTATCCAAAACGATGGTTTTACATTAATAAATGTGACAGCATATCCAGAGATAAAAGGTTATAACGAGTTTATACACAAATGCATCACTTGGTTACTTGTTATAATTCCTGCAACACAATAGCTCCTGCCTTATTGTTTACATGGAATTCGCAGGCTGTTTAACAGCTGAGAAATACTTTTTTTTGTTGACATTCGTGTGTATTTTTTTCCTTCCATGCTTGATGTTTACCCGCTTTGATTATAATTATTCGCCGGTGAATTTTACTACAGATCGAGCCGCCAATTACTAATTGTTGTTATGTACGTGACGTTAGCTTACCTCAAAAACCTATCACGATTCTGCTGTCCTGATCCGTGAAATTCCTCACAAAAAAAAAACCTAAATCACAATATGACAATGTTACCTGGCTATCACGTCAAAAGTACGATAGATACGCACCGGGGCGATAACTCCAAGCCTGCGTCGGCACGTCGACCTGTGCCAGGAAAGTGATTTCAAATCAAGTCAACACCGAATTTCTGGGTAGGTGTGATAAAATTAACTGCTATAAGAATAATGCCAACATTTAAAAGTTTGCTAATTTTATCAGTGACAAAATAAATACAGCAAATAACCACTTAAGAAGAGCAATATGCTTATTAGAAATCCTATTACTATCAGACAGCTAATAACACCGAATGATGTGAAATTTGAAGACGCGAGAAGCCAACAACGCATTTAATCATATATACAGTGCGTAGAGAATTTACTTCAGGTTAGACAAAAATCAAACTAGTGTAAGTAGGTGATGCTCCAATTAGCGTGTATTAATTATTCCCGTTCAGGAAAAGTATCTCGATGATTTGCTAAGCCACCTGCCAGTTCCAATGTAATATAATCATTACCGAATCACCTCCAACGCAGCACCGACGAAGGTTCAGCAATGTGCAATCAGAAAGACACACACCTGACCGTCCCTCCCTTCTACACCAGACACAGGCAGCACAACCCTCTAACCACGAGAAACAACAGTAGCACCAAATAAATCCCCATCGGTCACTAATTCTCCAATGTTATTCTGGTCTTAAATCCGCCGTGTTCTGCGACCGGTCGCCGGCTGTCACAAGAATTACCTGGCACGACACAGTCCACAAACTGTACGGAGTGCGGCATCAGGGGACACCGTCTAGAGATAGACGGTGACGCCGCGACATCACTTATAAATTTATAAGGATAATAACCGAAAATAAACAAAACGAAGCTACGAATAATACAGATCACAGAACATGGAAATTTACCAATCTGACAAACAACATATAGTTCGGAATCCATCTTCTCTTCGTTGTTGTGACGTGTATGTCTTGTGTGCGCGCAGTGAAGTTAAGATGAGAAAGGAAAACACTATTATTTCACTCAATTAATACACACTCTTCTACTATAGTATATACAGAAGAGAACAAAAAACCCTCGCAAAAAACAAGCCTCATGATTTACAGCTTAATAACCACGTACCGCAACAGCGCTATTCAAGAGGAGCAGAAAGGAAACTTCAGATGGCAGCCGAGCAGCGGCGGCAAAGTGGATAGGACACGCACCTTTGAATAATGAACACCTCGCCTGTGGCCAAGATTAGGTGTTTATACACACTGCATAGTTTTTGCTCCTGTCAAAACCACTCACGACCTTGTACAAGCGCAAAGTTTCCCCAAATTCCACAGAGTTGCAGCGGACTGGTTGAACGAGAAAACAGCTGCTTCTAACTTTACTTGATGAATCTACATTGGCGAATATGTAGACCAGGGGGCAGCAGGCAAGTCCCCCTAAACAAAACACAGATACCTATTCTCGAAACTGGAATATAGCGCATCCTATCGAAGCCCGGCTTTTTACCACAGTTTGTCTGCGACCTGGTGATGGCTGGTTGGAGGAACAAGGGGTTGTCCGCTGCCTGCCGCGAAAGGATGGCATGTCGTTCCTAACGCACACTTGCCGGCAAACTTTAGTAGCCTTTTCGTCCAGGAAACAATTCCGTAATTCTTCTCTACTACCATGCATTGGTAACTTCCCACCCACCCGTCGCGTCCTCGATAACTCCTCCATCATAGCGGATTGTCGAATGTAGCGCAACCGGTATAGCGAACTCTATAGCCAGCACGACCATTCTGCAATGGTGGTCTATAGCTTTCGACACCACATTCAGATATGTGCAGAGCAGATATTCTGTCACTGAAATGCGATGTGACGAAAATCTTTGAGATGAGGGCAGGGTAGGGTCATTTCAGTCCGCCTGTCCTACCATTTTTGCAAACGGACAGTAAGCCTAGTCCATCCACCAAGTCTACGACTAAAGCCTCTCGCAACAACTAAACATGAAGCAATTCTCTTCAACCCACATAATTACAAGTTTGTTTTTACTCGCTCAACTCTCGGGACCCAATAATTAATAAACACTCGGACACCCATCTATACCAAAGCTTGAAATCTACAAGCATGCTAAGCACACTTAGCATAAGCGATTACCAACTCAGATTTAGCGAACTATTGAGCGTTCGTTAAACAGAGAAGTTCGAAGTTTCCAAATGGATAGAATCTGTTTCAGTGATAACTTTGTTATGCATGTGGCCAGTTAGAGCCCGCACATTGCAGAGTGCATCCGGTCAACCGTCAAGCCAGGAAGACGCTTCATTCCGCTTCCAGCACCTTGCCCTCCCTCACTTCCCACGTGCCCCTCCGCTAAGCACGACACGATTCGAATTCCTGGTGCACCGCGCTGACCCTAGAGTCTTTAGTCGTTCTTATTTAACGCTGCCAAATCAATCGATCTCTCATGAACCATTCGACCTGTGGCGTCCGAACTTCGATATACAGCCTTTACCAGTCGACTGTCAGCGGAGCAACAACACTGGCCTCAGATCACCGGGCGTGGACGCCCTTGATATGGGTACAATAATTATTCTACAGCTTATAGAACGAAACCGAAAGACATGTATTAGGTATTTCTTTTATCTAGCGTAGCATGACAGGTACAACGGTACTTACAAACGTTGACACTGAACTGCCCAGGCACTGTGTCGTATACAACAATTTGTAGTGCAATTAACTACGTAGATCACCAGAAGAATTTGCACGCTGCAGCGTTTGTAAGAAGCCACCTACCTGCTACTACAACACCCTCAAGTGCAAGAGCAGCGATCATGAGCTGTCGCAAACACAGCAAACGTCAATTCATCCCTCAGACTTTGTATGTGGTGTGAGACACTTGCGTCATTTTCCACACTCATTCGAGCATCACAATGCACCCAGCATTCCTCGGGTTAAGTTCCACCACGCGCTAACTAACAGGTATTACCGCAGGAAAAGATAATAATACTAGTATGCATCATTCTACTAGTATCAAGCGTTGCAATACAAAACACATTATCTAGGAATCTGAAAACAACGTATTTATAATCCAATACCAATTGTCCATCATGTTGTATAATTAAAGAACGCCACAAATCACATTCTATAAAACCAAGATGCTATCTCTAAACGACTATAATCATAATATACAGTACTATACATTCACACTTTTATAATTACAGCCCTAACTGATAGAGAATCATCTTTGTCAAGAAGCTATAAAATCAGCAACTAGCTTTTTTAAAACATGAGACAGAAACCGAACAAGCAGTCAGAAAAAAAAGAACGCAGAGCAGAAACATCAACAACGAAAAGCCAATTACCTCGACAAAGGTTTCACACATCTACTAAAAAATCAACGAACCAAATATCCCCGTCACCTCTTGTTCCTCCGACGACACACAACTCCATGCTAATTCCAAGGCCTTTTTCCAAATGGCGTGGCCAGAATCCTCACCAACCCTGAGAAACACCTGATTCACGTCGGCAAGTGATGTGCTCGGTTGTCTTGTGGAGGCTGATCTATAAGATTGTGTGTATGTTGGATTTGGAGGGCTTTTTTCGAAGGTAAGTGAAATTGAGATGGGTTGAGAGTGTGCAATGGGCTGTGTGAAGAACAAGGTATCATTGCGCCGGGCTCTGGCGACAAAGCAAGCCTCTCTCTCCTCTACTCTCGATCGATTAAGTTTAGCCAGCCGCTGTGCTCACCAACTTGATCACTTGTCCGCTAACACTGGCGCGTATCACAGCCACCGACTGCTGCGATCTATCACAGGACTCTCTCTGGTTGAGGACCACTTGCAGATCTCACGGTCAGTGGTTATGTAAGTCCAACAAGGTCTCTTGAGAAGCACAAACGATGCACCACGACTTGTTAAGATATTCTGCGAAATGAGTTGATTGTTTTACAGGCAAGTAACACCTCAAAGGTCATGCGAAGAAGTAGTGAACAGCTCGCCAGCTACACGAAGATATAAAACATAAACCTCACAATCCGGCTTGGATAATCAAGTGTATCGCTGTCTACGATCAGGTTGATAATCGTCGTCACGCTCGTGATTCGGACAGTGGCCATAATTTTTATTCCTCATCATCCGCATTTTTTTGAGTGCTATCCGTACCGAAACTTTTATTGTTGTTGATAGCGGTCTGTTCCAACGAAAAAAATAGACCAGCATCTCCTATGCACAACCACCTCAGGCCGTCAGTAGCCGGCTTCAAGATGAGGCACGCTGCCTGCCGAAGTAAACATCGTGATCGTTCTCAGGGTATAACTTCATATCCTGCGCGCATGATCACATGGAGAACTCTCTATACTAATATCTGTATTAACACCTTATCAGCACTTAAGGGCTCCTGGAAATTACAAAAATACTTTTCTATACGTTTACTTGTGGATATCACTATCAAGGCCGAAGTGCCCGTTGAACTCGGGAACTGCTTCGTCTGCATGCTGCAAGGAGATTCACTCACCTAAAAGTCTTTTCTCGATCATTCCGTTCGTTCAATTGTTGCCAACTACATTCATCAAAGCAAGCACCCTGGCAGTTCAGACGCTGCAATCCAGATAAACGCATAGGGGTAGAGAGTGGGGGCAAATAGAGACAGCTGAGAGAAAGAAAGTACAGAATCACACCTCGCCACTCTCCCCAGATGAGCGCAGTGCCCTAGTTGTTGTGTTGGAGCAGTGCGGCTCTTGATGTGTATGAGCTGTTGCTCTTCCTGTAGCTTTTTGTACTTTTGTGCCAGTCATGTAAACGTTCTACTGGAAAGTATATACAATTTCTGCTGCCTATGTTATCTCCAAGTTGCATTTCCTGTCGTTTGTGACTCAAGCTCTGCCAGCTATAGTCAGTACAAAAGCTCAGCTAAGACCTGACGAGCTGAAGAGGTCCTGGAAGACAACTTTGTACTAAAGATCCACAGATTTTTTCAAAATAACTTAAGGTATCAGAATCTGCTTTAACAAAAACCGTGGGAATGTGTTTGGTCCAAAGGAGATAGGTTTACCTTGCCCTATAGACTAGAGACTGCGCTCGGCAGCGACAGCATGTTAGGCCAACCACCGCGGAAAAAAATCTTGTGACTGACCTTGAGATGCGGTAATGCTCAAACTTGAAAAGAAACAAGAAAGAAAACCAATTCTGTTCGATTATAACAAAACCAACAGCACTAAATGTCTTTTGGGAAGAGATGGATGCTAGGTATTCCAACACACAAGACAGTTGGACACTAACCCGCCTTTGATTCACTTCTCTACCAGTTCTTGTTAACGCTACGGCATTAATCAGGATTTAGCAACAACTTAATACAGTGTAGAGTCAGTGTGTCTTTGTGTGTGTGTGCGCCGCGCACGAGTGCGTATGCGTTATATTTGTTATTATGGCAGATCTGATAATTAGCTGATGTGTTATTCCATAATATATATAGATAACGAGAGATGATCTCAGGTTGTGCGAGTCGCGGACTTCGCGTGGTGGAGGCCAGTGTCGGGGAAATGATGGTTCAGAAAAACTCAAGTTTATGCTAACGCCTCACACACGAAGTCTTTACTGGAAAATATAACCATATTACAGACCCGCCATAGGTGCCAAACATTCACATTCTCCAACACGATCATATATCAGTCTTTAATTGTTATAAACGATGTTTCCAGATAAATCCTATAACTATTATTCTTCTCCTAAATCCATCGTAAAAATAAACGACTTGTTTATGTCCTTAAGCACACCGGCCTCTCAGATGCACCCTCTCTCACATACGCACGCAAGAACGCGCGCGCACACATACATACCACCGTCACCACACACGCACAGTCTTAATTCTCAAACATGCATATTTCTTAATCTCCAGCACAATCATCATACACAACCTCGGTATCAACACACATCCAACACCCTCCCAGTAGACACGTACAAAACTGAACATTATGAGCTCGATGAGATCATATTGAAGCCCTAGATGACGAAGTTTCTAGCCCTCTAGGCTTTCAGTGAACAATAAGCCTTGAGAAGCAACATCATTGGCGGAGAATGTGCTGTGCTGAACCTGATGTGGAGAAACATATCCCAATAACGATCCGAACGAAATACAAGCTCATCACGTCTTTCTACCTCGTCTACCTTCTCTTTAGAAGACCTGATTTCTGCAACAACAATGCAGCTCGGCTCTCCATAAAGTGAGCAGCGCACAAAACAGGTGTAGAGCTTATGTAAGCTATACAACGCCTGAATGAACATTTTCTTCCACTTAAAATCCACGACAATTACCTCTTAAGGCCCTACACTATCAGCGCCTCTCCGTAAGACAAGTGGATGCTACCGAAGCCTCATTCGAGTTCCTACAGAGGCAGCTCGCACAGGCGACCGCAGATGCACTTGGAGGTGAGATAAGCGCTATATAATAACAATTTTTACCTTTGCATATTTCTAGTTCAAGCGCATGCAATAAATTGAGAAGCACCTCTCAAGATCAATGCACAACTGAGCACCTGATAACACACAAGCTAGCACTTTTATTAGTGTAATATGCTAAACGCAGTTCTTGGGTAGTAAAAAAAAAACCAGAATCTTCGCGTTAGCCTAACAGTGACCACACCCTCGCCATGCAATTCCACGCAGTTTTTGATGGTAAAGGTAATTTCTTCTACGACCACCGCCGAACCAACTTGTAATGTTTCTTATACTCCCGTTAAGTGGTCTCCCCAACATCCCCATTGTACAGCACAGCCAATTACAGCTACGTCATTTTAGAAAGTACACTCGCGGTGGGTTGGGACACACAGTATTGCCAAACCCAAACAAAAACCCAAACAAAAACAAACTAGAGATGTAGCGGTGCTGGCGCACGTACACTGCACGCTTTATATCAACCTCCTCTAAAAGGAATTAGCAGAGGATGACGAGCCTCGCGCTTGGCAAAGAAGTATCTTGAGCGCGCACCTCCACCACACATGCACAACGTCCTCCGCCATGTTGCAGCTGTTGCTCCGCGTTCGCCAGCACAGCAGTTGCTCAATGGTGTCCTCGCTCAGAATGCTTGAGAACGCAAAGTAGTTGACGTGATATATGCGTGGGTCACACACATTATGACATTTGTCAACCTATGCATCAATTCATCCAATCAAAGTTTCTTTGCTTATTTTGTCGAGTTTTCAACACAACATTCTGTCATGGAAATCCTGATACTGAGATGCCTCAAAGCAAAGAACATCAGTAACCACTGGAATTTTTTTGTTAACTATGAAAAACGCAAATAACAAAGCTTCTCTTGTCAACAATAAAACAAATACAAATATTTGAGGACAAAAACTTCAATGTGTTGTAGCTTAGCATAGCTGATATCTCTTACCACAGAAAGATCTATATATTAGATATGAAGCACTAATTAGCAAAAACTAATAGATAACATCACTAGGCACCTCACGTGTCGATCTAGTTTGTTCCTGCTTGCGCTCTCACCGGTAGGGACCAAACAATGAGAGAAAGGAAGGAATCTGCTTGACCCCGCAAGTGCGCGGAAACCCCACCCCGAAGACTAAGTACTAGCAGAATCCGACTGAATTATACAACGTAGGCTCCTCACTGCTCATGCCTAACTATCGTTGAAAGCACACACATCCAATTACAGGGTAAACCAGACAGCGTGTGCATTGTAAATTACGGTGCAACCCATCAGCAGCGCTAAATCTGCTCCAACAGTCGATTCGGTGACTGACACGCAGTCAAGATTTGCGACAGTGCTCTCGATCATCTGAAAATGTTCACATCGTTACTTGCAGGCACACATGCTTCCTAATCCTCCCAATGACTCGAGAATCTCACGGATGATAAAAAAAAAAAAATAACAATAACAAGCAGTTACTTTAGGCTCTATCTCTACACAGAACGCCAATCTCATTCAACACGATCACTACCTTGCTTCCGCATGAACAGGTTCATCCTAACGTGGGTGAGTTGTTAGCATTTCATTAACACTTTATAGGCTCTTATTATGATGTTACTGAATAGTTACTGAGCTTTATCTTAAAGAGTAGGATCACATGGTTATCGCAGTGAATCCCTACTGAATAGCAAGTATACCTAGATAAAGCCGAATGGAGTATTCAATATCCAATGATACATATTTCAAGCTTGCAAGACCTAAGAAAATCTATTCTCTCTCATTGTCACGGATTGTTCTATGTTACTCATGTTAATCACAATACAGGGTTGTTATGCAAGCGAACTATCGATTTTTATAACAATTTTGTTTGTTAGTTTGTTATGAAAGCAAGATTTTTTACTGTTGAAACGAAAATTCAGATTCAAAAGCATAAAACACCGCTTTGTAGACAATGATAAGTCTAACTCTGTAAATCTTTTGGTTTAAAACAAGAAAACGAAGCAATACACTAACGATCACTATAAATCTTCGTAACTGGATGAAGAGGCGTGAGTGATCATATAAGAACAAGCTTTTCTTTTATCTCTTGAAAATATCTTTTTATGTGATGACACAATTCGTTACTCTCTTTCTCCATAAATTTATTATGACAGAAACTCTTATTTTTTTTCCCACAATGATGTTTATGAGGTTGACGAGACCTTCTCTTTCTCCAAGAATATACATAATCAGAACGTGATTACCAAAGGACACAAGTGGGAATGGAAAGAGTCAGATCATGATAAGCAGCTTGCTTCTTGTAAATAATAAACATCTCTTTCAAACAGATTAAGCAATACTGTCACGGATACAATCTTCTGTTGTTATTGTTAAACACTGATAGACAAGCTAAATAATATGTTGACTAATACTAACAAAAAATGAGTAGCTAGGTCCGCAGCTTAGCGGCGTACACTGTTAGAGAACTTGAAGAGCGCCGCCAAGCACTTTCGACTACTGCAAGACTCCGAACAGAACACTATTACTATCTTAGCCGATCGCAAAATAACTCCGAGCTTATCACTCAATTTATTAACTGAATTCATTTTTTATCCCATAATAAGTTCCGCCTATTATTACCTATAAACTAAGTGAACCATTTCATCAGTCTGTTCATAGCATTAAGACACCATTCTTTCAGCCAACATCTCGATGGTTCTCGAATCTACCAATTGCCAGTCCCCTCCCCAATTAACTGATCGACACAATAAGCGGCACAAACAACGTTACGCGGTGCGTCACTCAGTATCCCAATCATTTTACTCTTTTGAATGCAAACTTACAGAAACAGAAAGTCACGACATTTGATGAGGTGGGAAGGAGCCATGATAGCATTGCCATCTGCTATAGTGCCGAGTGATGAATATTCAATGAAATTTTGAGTAGTCAACTTATTGAAAGTAGACATGAATGAATGCCATGACTCGTTGGACTTGTAAATTCTCACCTATTCCTAGTAATTCATTGAATTCCCACCAACAGTGCGCTCTACATACGGAAGTTCGAGTGGGGGGAATCAAACACCAGTAGACACCCCGTGGTAGTATCAACCTGTGTATTTTAGCAAGAGTGCACGCGCGCTGTGTTAGTACCTGTTATACTAGGACAGAGCTTACCTGCCAGGTACCTTCTGACAACTCTTATTCACCTCACCATTGCATTCGGGTCGTCAGGTTAGCCACCTATATTACATTTACTGTAGTCTAAGACCTTTGCGTTGAGTTTCGCCCGTCTCACGCGCTTGCTAGATAAGCAAGTAATTTCCAGGTGAGGTCTCAGCCAAATTGCGATAGCAGAATAGCCAGATCGTATAACTCATCCTCCATATATTTCTTATCTCTCTCTAGCAGGCATGCAATTAACACACATCTTTTATCGAATTTAGAAAGGGAGGACTATCAATGGACGCACTTATGAATTCCAGTCTGCCCATGAACAGACTCTTTTCACAGGCATCAATATTAGTGCAGATTAATTACATCATTACCGAACCAGCAGACAGTATAATGTACTAAAAGCAAACTAGTTTACAGACAGGCATTACAAGCAAGACGAGACAGCATCTGAGGCAGGACATATACAACATAAAAAAAATTCAAATGATCTTCAAGAAGACAAAATACAACACCAAACTTTGGAAAAACAGCATCAGCAACAACTTGACAACAGAATAACAGCAACTCAAAGACTAACGAAAATGAGGACCAATACCAACAACCGGCACGACTTGCGCAACAGGAAGTAATGCTATACGAAACTACAACACTCACCGCAGGTTTCCGTTTTTGTCTACGGGACTGTTGCGCTGCACCTCCGTCACTGAGAACGTTGACCTTGTAGCGTTTCACCTTGAGCCCAGTCCCAGCAAATGCCGGGTTGACCGTCCACGAGGAAAAGGAGCATCATCGACCACGTGTCGACTTACTCGCCGTTGTTGATGACACTGGACCTAACACACTGTCCGCCCTTGCCCCCGTCGACCAGACGGCTACATAGACAGGATCGAAGATAAACCACAACGACCCCAGGCTCAGGCCGAAGTTGGCTCGCACGTGTTACTGACCCGTTCCGATGCTCATCCACCAAAGCCAAGTGATGGTACTTCTACTCTGTTCCACCAGACGTATAAAAAAGCCGCGGCTCTGGGCAAAGGAACCGTAAAACAGCGCGTTTCGGGCACTAGTCTGGAGACGGTCTCAACTGGCGCGTTCTGTAACACGGACGTAGTCTCGTTCCCTCTTTTTTTCCATTACCAACATAGGTCTAGTGATATTGTCCTGGCTTAGAGCCGAGAACGAGTCGGGTCTATTCTGGAGAGGGGAACAAACGTGGGACAGAGAGTATCGTGGAACCCCATCATGAGTCATGTTCATCTTGGGTTCTGTGCGTTGAGCAGCAACTTGCATGATCCGAAGTCCCTTCTGGAGGATCAGCGACTGCTGCGAATTCCTTCCAAGTATTGCTTGATGTCTCTTCGCAATCATTTCGGTTACGATTTAGTCATCGCAAGTTCACAATGTCAAAGGATGCGCAGCTGCGGTACAGGGACCTGGTAAAATGGGAGTTTACAATTTTTTGGCGCGCACGGAACACTAGGTTGCAGAGGTAATGTGAGGCTTGGGAGTCCGAAGAACACTTCGACTACCCTCTGCACAGCGCAGAAGATGGCAGAAGTCGTAATTGACTTACGTTCCATTAGCTACCTAGTCTAACACTGCTCATCGCTTTCTCCTTTCGACTCCGCTAATACCTCTGCCTTCAATGTTACTACTTCATCAATGCTGGATATATTCTACTGCCGTTCTGCTGGCACTGATCATCTCAACACTGCTGACTTGGACCATTTTAATCCATAACCCTCAGCTTACTGTCATGCTTTAGTTTTGAAGATCTCAAACATTCTTCTCATATTCTACGCAACCTCCCTGCTCCTTAGTCGTCTACAGGACTAATGCTATTTCCTGTTGTTTGAGACACACCGTTTAATGCTATTCCATCATACTGCCCGCTGACACCTGGCTGGGTCCTGCGCCGGCATCTGTTGTGCGCCATAGTGTTGTAAAGTATGGCGTTTCTGAGATAGTCGCTGCTGCACCTGACTGTATCGAAAGTCACATCCCTACGCAAGCGAGCTGCGTAGCTCAAAGTGTCTCGCTTTTTTCTCCCTCGAACATCCCACACTGGCGAATAGCTACCGTATCTGCAATTTTGTATCGTCGGACCTCAGGAATACAGGCACGATTTCTCTTCTCACTAA